>NW_028148724.1:0-27669 GCF_965112155.1 Podarcis liolepis | reverse complement strand
CCGGGTGTGTCGAGCTCGGCCCACCCGACGCCAGGCATCAGATGACCAATCCAAGAGCCCCAGGTCCCGGGGCCCAACGCACCAAGGCAACTCTACGGAGCTCACGGACCTCCAGGTATACCAGTTGCCCCACCCCAACGTAGAGAAAATTTATGTAGAGGTACAGATAGAGGGGGCCCCATGCCGCATGGAGCTTGACACGGGTTCAACTCTATCCATAATCTCGGCAAGGACCTTAAGGAAACTGTGTCCTACTGGGGGTCCCAAACTCAGGCCGGCCCCATTCACCCTCCGGGACTTCCAGAAACGTAAGGTCCCCACAATGGGGGTGGGGACCTTCAGGGTGCAATACCGAGGGCGGACACGGCAACTGGACTTGCTCGTGGTCAAGGGCCCCTACATTAGCTTACTGGGATTGGCATGGTTTGGACCACTGGGGCTAGCTGTCACCGGGGTGAACCACACTAGCTTACAAGTGGACGTGGATGCCATATGCAAGGAATTTCCAGGGGTTTTCGACGGGAAATTGGGACAGTATACGGGCCCCCCCATTGCTCTACAGCTTGACCCCGCAGTACGACCGGTCAGGCTCAAGGCCCGCCGGGTCCCGTTCGCCCTGAAACCCCGTATAGACGAGGAATTGGACCGGCTCGTGGAGCAAGGAGTGCTGGAGCCGGTGCCTAATGCCCCCTGGGAAACCCCAATCGTCACACCCGTCAAGCCCAATGGTTCGGTCCGCATCTGCGCAGACTACAAATGTACCATAAACAAGGCCCTCACAGCCCATGCATACCCAGTGCCAGTGGTCAGCCATGTCCTTGCCACCCTGGCTGGGTCGAAAATTTTTGGCAAGCTGGACTTGGCCCAAGCATATCAACAGCTGCCAGTAGATGAGGCCACAGCAGAGGCACAGACGATTGTGACGCACAGAGGAGCGTTCAGGGTAAAGCGGCTGCAATTCGGGGTCAGCGTGGCACCAGGCATATTCCAGAATCTAATGGACTCGCTCCTTAAAGGGATTCCTGGCGTCACCCCCTTCTTCGATGATGTGTTGATTGCCGGGCCCACACCAGAGGAGTTTGAGGACCGCCTCCGCACTGTTCTGCACCGTTTCCAGACGGCGGGTCTCAAGGTGAAGCGGGAAAAATGTCTACTAGGAGTGCCTCAGGTGGACTTTCTGGGATTTATGGTGGACGCAGAAGGGGTCCACCCGACTGGGGACAAGGTACGGGCCATCTGTGATGCCCCAGCACCCAAGAGCAAGACTGAACTTCAGGCCTTCTTGGGACTATTGAACTTTTACCATTCCTTCCTTCCCCACAAGGCGGCGGTAGCGGAGCCCCTACACAGACTCCTGGACAAGCGGGCCCCTTGGGTGTGGGGCCAGCGCCAGGAGGCTGCATTCCAGGCAGTCAAGGACTTGCTTGTCTCAAACTCGGTCTTGGCACACTTTGACGAGAGGCTGCCGGTGGTGCTAGCATGCGACGCCTCACCCTATGGCATTGGCGCTGTCCTGGGACACCAACTCCCGGATGGAAGAGAGGTACCGGTGGCATACTTTTCCCAGACACTCAACGCAACCGAGCGGAACTACTCACAAATAGACAAGGAGGGTTTGGCAATCGTGAAGGGAGTAAAAAAATTCCATGATTTCTTGTACGGGCGGCCCTTCACCGTGGTGACTGACCACAAGCCGTTGCTTGGCTTGTTTGCCCCCGAAAAGCAGACCCCCCAAGTGCTGTCTCCTCGCGTCCTCAGGTGGTCAATTTTCCTTGCCAGTTACCAGTATGCACTGATTCACCGCCCGGGGAAGGCAATGGGCCATGCAGACGCCCTCAGCAGGCTACCACTACCGGAAACAGGCCCCGACCCAGCACCTGCACAAGAGGTTATGAGCCTGGAGCTGCTTCCCGACCGCCCCATTCAGGCACAAGAAGTTGCACGCCATTCCAAGAAAGATAGGGTCATCTCCCGGGTCCTGGACTGGGTGTGGAGGGGATGGCCCAGCAGCAGCCCTGGGCCAGAATTCGCTGGCTACACAACCCGCAAACATGAACTGTCAGCCCACAAGGGGTGCCTGTTATGGGGAAGCAGGGTCGTTGTTCCCCAGCCCCTCCGCAAAAGGGTCCTCACAGCCCTACACGAGACACACCCAGGGGTAGTGAGAATGAAGGCCCTTGCTAGGAGTTATGTGTGGTGGCCGGGGATCGACCGAGAGATAGAGGCCTGGGTCAAACACTGCCAGGCCTGCCAAGAATCCCGCCCAGATCCCCCAAGGGCTCCAGTCCAGTCCTGGGAGTCCGCCCGAGCACCATGGTCACGCCTGCATGTGGACTTCGCTGGCCCCTTTCAGGGGAAAACATTCTTCATAGTCAATCAATCAATCAATATCTTTATTCGACCGATAGTCAGTATTAAAACATTACACAATAATTATAAACTATAACATCATGGGAGGTACATAAGTAAGGTAGGGCCACAGTACTAGACCTCTCACAGATAACCCACATCAAGGCATTCAGTTATACGTTTCCGACACTTGAGTGCCAGGAAAAGGAATTTAGCCACTGACAAGGTTGTTTTCCCAGAAGACTTATTTAGCAGATATGCTGTCTGCTTTCCTCTTTGTCGGGAACTGAGCTGGGTTAAGTATGGAGTTATAAGATACTGTCTTAAATCGTTGTAGAAGGGACAGCTCAATAAAATGTGCTCTGTGGATTCTACCTCACCCAATGCACAGTGGCATAATCTCTGGTCATATGGGACTCCTCCATATCTTCCCTTCAGGACCGCCGAGTCAAGAACATTCAGCCTAGCCGCAGTAAATAGTCTGCGGTATTCCACGTAGTGGATATCCGCCAGGTAGCGAGCTGGGGCAGCCCGATACAACTGCTCCCCCAGAAACAACCCAGGTTCCACACGGGCTATGTCCTCCTGTCTGGCAATATCCCTTAATCTTTGCGCGATCACCGCCTTTGCGTGGCTATACGTCATGGACTCTATATAAAGGGAGGACAACCCGCACTTCTGCACTTCCTCCACTATCTCCCCTTCCCATGGAGATTTAAAGTTATCCCTCAGAATCAAGGGGGCCAAACCCACCGGTCTGAAACAGAGCTTGAGCCATAGCCATAGCTTCGCTTTCAGGGCCACATACCTAAAGGCTTGGCAACCGGTTTCCAATCTCATGATCGCGCCTGCCACCGAGAGGGGGATCCTGAGTATGGCCCTGAGGAAATGGGTTTGGATAGATTCCAATTTTTCAAAATCCCTACGTGAGCCCAAGGCAATGCCCACCAGCAGAAGAGGGAGGACTTTCATTTTAAAGAGGCGTAAGGCAACATTGACAGTTTGTGCCTGTTTCTTGGAGTACAGGGTTCTAATCATCAGGGCTGCTTTGGATGCGTTCGAGGCCATGTATTCTCTGTGCGCCAGGAAGGACCTATTTGATCTTACAACCTGACCCAGGTACTTGAAGCAACTGACCTGCTCTAAAGGAATACCATAGTGGTGGACTCCTACACCAAATGGCTGGAAGTCGCACTGGTACCGTCCACTTCCACATCCGCAGCCATCCGGGTACTACGCAGGCTGTTTGCAACCCACGGGCTCCCTGACACTCTCGTCTCAGACAACGGGACTGCATTTACGTCAGGAGAATTCCAAACCTTCACAGCGCAGAATGCCATCCGCCACATCCGTTCGGCGCCATTCCACCCTGCCACCAATGGCCAAGCAGAACGCATGGTGCGGACCACCAAGGACACCCTTCGCCGCATGACGCAAGGGGATTGGGAGTACCGCCTTGCCACATTCCTCCTAGCACAGCACAGCACCCCCAGCTCAACGACTGGCCGGAGCCCCGCTGAACTACTAATGGGTCGGCGCCTTGCAATCAGATTGGACCGCCTTCACCCCGATAGAGCTCAGGATGAGGTAGTGGTGGGGGAAGGCAGGAACCCCCGGACCTTCGAGGCCCAGGACCCAGTGTACGCAAAGAATTTTGGGGCAGGCCCAGCATGGGTACCCGCCACAGTCACCAGGGTCACTGGCCCCGTGTCGTACGAGGTGCTAACAGATGGGGGGCAATGCTGGCGCCGCCACTGCGACCAGATACGGCGACGATTCCCAGGAGAAAACCAGGAGGAGGAAAGGTCAGAGGAGTCCCAAGGGAACAGAGGGGCAGTAAGGCCCATAGACCAGGAGGGGCCAGCAGGAGAGGCAGAATCAGTAAATACAGAGAGGACCCGCGAGGCCGAAAGGACACCGGAACCAGAACCACTACTGAGCGAGCCGGTTGCGCCAGACCAAACAGGCCCATCACAGCCAGCATCCTTGGAACATGAGCCAGAACCTGAACCCCGGACCAGGGAACACCACAGGCCGCAACGCACACGTAGGCCGCCAGCGTACCTCGAGGACTATGAATGCGACCTCCCAGGCAGGACTGGAACTTAGAGGGGAGGGGTGTTATGTACTGAGTTGAATAGGATCCAAACTGCAGCAGTCTGATTGGTCCTAGAACAATAGGATCCAAATTGCAGCAGTCTGATTGGTCCTAGAACAATAGGATTCAGAATGCAGCAGTCTGATTGGTCCAAGAACAATGCAGCAGTATGATTGGTTGGCAGGAACCACCCAATCATGCTCCAGATATAAGTGAATCCACAACCTGATTGGCTTACAGTAGAATTCCAGAATTAACCAATCATGTGCAGCCCATTGTGTAAATAATGTATATAAAGCAGAGACTTTGAGGGGACTTTCATTCATTCCTCCTCACCACTATGAGCTGAATAAAGAGCATGAAATCACTTTGCGACTCCGAGTATATTTCAGATTCTTATAATGTTTAGATTTTCCAAAGATTCTGCAAGAGAAGATACACTTTCCTGGCATTTTGTTGTTGGAAATGAGAGCTATTGCTGACCTTCTCCTGAGTCAGTTTTGGGTGTAAAATTTGTGGACTTGTAGGAAAACCACCCTCATGCAAGAAGTAAACTTTTCTGGCTCTAATCAAAATTCAAACTGGAGACAAATGCCCAGTTTCCCTTACCCACCCAAGCTCCCTCTGCTAAATTCACACGCAGATGCACCGTCGCATCTTACGTTCCATTCAGGATGCGAACAGGGCTCTGGAACAGATCCCGTTCGCATCCCAAGGTACCACTGTAATTGGGAGAATCATAGTAATAGAATCATGGAGTTACCCTTATCATTGATTGCATTCTGATTGTTTTTATTTTCTCTATATACATACATACGTCATTGATAATTTATTGTTTTGATGCATTTACATTATTAATCTAAGCATATTAGCATGTCTTTTTTCGAGCAATATTTTGTCATATAATCATCAAAGAATTGCCATTTTAGTTTTTGATTTGACTGCTGTCGTATGGATGCTGTTAATTTAGCCAATTTTAAACATTCATTTAATTTGAGAATCCATTCCTCCTTGGTAGGTAGTTCTTTAGCTTTCCATTTAGATGCGATTACTATCCTAGCTGCAGTGGTCGCATATAAGAAAATTCTCTTTAAAAAGAAAAAGAAAATTTTGCTTGTCTGTTTTCAACACCACAGTAGACATGCTTCCCCACAGGATGCTTCTGGAAGAGCCAGTGCTTTGATCTGTATTCCATTCTGGTTCTGCACTTCTCCCTAGAAGCGGGGACCACAGCAGACTGAAAAACAGCACACATCTGACTGTACGTGGGGTGCTGTCCACCATTCCCAATTCCCCTGCAAAAAAGTGCTGTCTAGGTGCCTGTGTTGAACAAACAAATAGAAGTTTATATAAGCCATTGGAAATTTAGACCAATATTATATCAAGGGTGAGCTATAGAGTTTCCACACAAGAGGGCTCCAGAGGCACATTGTTTAATGAACACTTTGTGCTTTATTGGAAGTTGGAGACATAAATTGTAAACCTCTTGCTTCAACCGGCTAAGAAGAATTCAGGGCCAAGCTAGATAAGACGCAGAAAAACATTCACACACCGCACATACTCATCTGTCTAAAAGCAACTGTGAATTTGATCAGAGTAACTGTTGGGGACAGTCATTTTTTCCTGATGTGGCAGCTGCTTCCCTGCTCACCACCCTGCTAGATTCCTTAAATCATCATATTATATTTGAATACAGGAGTTGGGAGCTGGGGGCACTGTTACGCAGCAGTTCCACTCCTTCCTCCTGGGTCAGGTCCAGAAAGTGGTGTTGGGAGGTGAGTGTTCGGAACCCGGGGCGCTCACCTCTGGGGTGTCTCAAGGTTCTGTCCTCTCCCCCATGGTTTTTAATATCTATATGAAGCTTATGGGAGAGATCATCAGGAGCTTTGTGCTGGGTGTTCACCAGTATGCGGAAGATATCCAGCTCTACCTCATTTAAATCGGAACCAGAGAAGGCGGAGAATGGGCGGGGTATAAATGATAAATTATTATTATAATAATTATAATGGATCCAGTTGGATGATGGATGGCAGTTAATTGATTGAGGTTGAATCCGAACAAGATAGAAGTACTGTTCTTGGGGGGAAGGGTGTGGGTAGGTGTGGGGTCCTGAATGGGGTAACTGTGCCCCTGAAAGTCCAGGTGTGCAGCCTGGGAGTCATTCTGGACTCACAGCTGTCCATGGAGGTGCAGGTCAATTCTGTGACCAGGGCAGCTGTCTACCAGCTCCATATGGTATGCAGGCTGAGACCCTACCTACCTGCAGACTGTCTTGCCAGAGTGGTGCATGCTCTAGTTATCACCCGCTTGGAGTACTGCAATGTGCTCTACGTGGGGCTACCTTTGAAGGTAATAACAATAACAACAACAACAACAACAACAACAACAACAATAATAATAATAATAAATACCCCGCCCATCTGGGTTTCCCCAGCCACTCTGCGTGGCTCCCAACAGAATATTAAAAACACAATAAAAGATCAAATATTAAAAACTTCCCTAAACAGGGCTGCCTTCAGATGTCTTCTAAAAGTCAGATAGTTGTTTATCTCCTTGACATCTGATGGTAGGGTGTTCCACAGGGTGGGCACCACTACCAAGAAAACCCTCTGCCTGGTTCCCTGTAACCTCACTTCTCACAGGGAGGGAACCACCAGAAGGCCCTCGACGCTGGACCTCAGTGTCTGGGCAGAACAATGGGGGTGGAGAAGCTCCTTCAGGTCTACTGGCCCGAGGCTGTTTAGGGCTTTAAAGGTCTGCACCAACACTTTGAATTGTGCTCAGAAACATACTGGGAACCAATGTAGGTCTTTCAGGATCAGTGTTATATGGTCTCGGCGGCCACTCCAGTCACCAGGGATTGACAGTTAAACCATTCTGGAAATTGCAAGGGGAATATGTGTCTCCTTTAAAGCACGTGAATTCCCACAAAGAATCTTGAGAACTGTAGCTGACTCTTTACAGAGCAACGATTCCCATCACCATTGACAAACAACAGTTTCCAAGATTCTTTGAGGGAAGCCATGACTGGTAAAGCGGACAGAGTGCTTTCAGAGCAGCCAAACAGGGCTAATGTAAATGGAATAATGTGGTGGCTATTATTCTCTCACCATTTGAGATGAATTTTATGAAAGATGGATTGTTTAATGTTGAAAAGGTTGTTGGTTGGCATTCTGGGTAATTCCTCTGACATATTTATGGACATATTATTTATAGAGTTCTATACAGGGTTTGTATTGTTCCTTGGTTCTAGATATTATTGGGCAATTTAGCAGTCTGGGGAGAAGGGAAACACTCTTGATTGATGACATTGAAAGTTAAGGATGTCAGCAAGTCCTTCAAGAAATGGTCCCCAAGCACCTGTTCACTGTAACTTATGTCTTCAGCACACAGCACTTTGATTAAAACATCTCATCACAGTAAAGCAATTGCATCTCAAAGAAAGATGGGAAACTCCCTCCCAAACTAGAGGGACAAATCAATTATTCTCCCTTTTTGCATATTCAGATTCCATCTACATATACACAGCAATATTATTCTGTGGAGATAATTAAAATACTGAAGGTAGTGGGAGCCGGGTGGCCGCTTATGCATCACCAAAAGAGGGAAGATGCATCATTAAATAAGAGGGCACCTATTCTTGCATCTACAGTTTAAAAAGAAAGAGATGCAAATTAATAAATAATTAACTGGATTCAGATTACTACCAGTCAGTTGCTAATCTCTCCTTCCTGCCAAGTTGGGATTCAAGGTGGCTTACAACATTTAAAAACATCAGTTATAAAATAATAACTAATAAAAACAAACTACTTAAAAACAATACTTTAAATACATCACAGTATATCTAAAACCAGCAATTAAAATAATATTTGTACTGAAAGCAGCCCAGTCGTCAGCATCATTTGCATCTTCGTTTCCCAATGCAAATATTCTCCATATATTTGACACAGTCAGGCTGAAAGAGAGTAGGGGACTCAAAGTCACCTTTGCACAAAAACTAAAAGGGGGAGCAGAAAGAGTCAAAAATATAAACAGTCCAATCCTGTATGCTTATACTGCAAAGACTTGTTGAGTTCAATGGTTTACTCTCAAGTAAGCATGCAAAAGATCTGGAATGCCGCCACCAAGCCCAGCCCTGTACATTTCCCTGTGAGCAAAACCTTAACTCCAGAGTGAGTTACTTCAATGTAAATCTGCATATGTGATTTGGGATGGGCTTTAACAACCAAATAAATGGTGGTGGATGAGAAATAAAAACATCAATTTGTTTAAGTGTGTGCTTGCGCAAACAAGCAGCCTTGGGAACTGTGGTGGTGATAGAGGAGGCATAGCAAGAATTCCTGGTGGAATCAAAGAGAAAAAAGAAGTAGCAGCGGCACAGTTGAAGGTGAAGTCACTGATGATGATGCTTCTTGAAGGTTTCCTGGTGAGGGTGCCTTTTAAGTCAGGAAGGGAAGGAATAGCACAGAGCTGGAGGATCTTTCTACAGAAGTGTAAGCTGAGAAGGGAGGGGCTTGCCTGGCTTGGGGCAGGAGGGCTCTGCAGGGTCCTAGGCTTTGAGAAGGAACCCTCACATCTTCCCGGATGCCACTGCTGCAGCCCCCACAATCCAGGCGCCCAGGATGAAGACAGAACCCTGCGGTGCCTGTAGAGAAAGAAGGACTGCCATGGCCAAAAATGTCCCCCACCCCCTGCCAAGGCAGTTTTCTATTCTTGTGGCCTTTTTAGACTCTTAAAATTTACAAACTTGCCCCCCCCCCCAAAGTGCTCCTAAAGTACATGCTCCTGAGGGAATCTCCCTGGCTATACCCCCCACAACACACTCCTGGTGCTAAAAAGTTTGGTCAGTAGCCAGCCCTGCATTATTTCTCTCCCAGTCTATCTATTCTTGATGGATGATGGATGATGTGGTGGCCTTATATCAAGTGAGACCACTGGTAGGTCCAGCTTAGCATAGCCCACCCTGACTGGAAGCAGATCTCCAAGTCTGAGATGTGGGACATTCCTGGCCCTCCCCGGGGATGCTGAGGACTGAACCTGGGACATTCTGCATGCAAATAGATGTGGTACCACTGAGCTTGTGGCTGATTCTTGGGGAGTACTTGGGTTTTCATAGAACTTTGAATGTTTCCAAGGAGTGGATTGGTGAAGGGCAAGAAGAGAAGGTGGGCTTCTGGCTTTAGTATGGCTACAGTGATATGGACTGCTATAATGATATAGGTCTGAAGAAGCTGAGAACCACACAACCCTGAACTGACTCCTCCATCTACTTTTGAGCTTTCTGCATTGCTGCTTCCTGCATGTTTCCATTTCCCCCTCAAGACCCTTGAGGACTACATGCTTTCTTTGTCTTTTAAAGAAAAGACAGTTGAACTTCTACGGTGATTAGATTCTGCATTGTGCAGCAGCGTACACATGGTCCTGGGTGTTGTGTGAGTCACCAAGGAGATGATGAGCATTTTGACTGCACAGTTTTTAACACCCCCTGCTGCCTCTCATTAAACCTCTGTAGACATAACAAATTTGCACTCTGACTCAGCCTAGCAATGCCTTGCTCCCTTTATGATAAAGTGGTGCTCTACCTTCTGCTGGGAACTTACGTGCATCCTCTTTGTGCACACCTGTCCTCGTGAGTGAGTCTCTTGACTTGCCACGCTGAATGCTAATGACAGCTGTGCCTTGGTAAAAAGGGGGCCTCTTCATTATTGCATGCTGTCAGTGCTTTGTTGGTAGCTATGGAAATGGCACCTCCTGCTCCTCCATTCGTTCCCTTTCATATTTGAGCACTGGAAATAGAACCATGGGGGTAAACACAGCTGATGAACAGACATGTCGCTGAAGATGCAGACTGCAATATTTCTTCAGCCTCCTGCAAGGAGGAAATGCTGCGGCTGCCATTCACAGGTGGAGAATTCTGAAGTGGTGGGGAAGGGGAAATGAGGTGGGGAAGGGGAAATGAGGAGGACCAAGGGCCGCAGCTTGGCAGACGAGCTCATGCTTTGCACACATACAGTGCCAGGTCAGCTAGAGTGGGTCCTAAAATATGTATGTCTCACACTTAGTGAGTAGTCTGATTCAGGAGGGCAGCTTCCATCTGTTGCAGTGAATGTTAGTTTTACATATTTGTGTAATTATTTCATGTGTTTATATTTACTTATGAAAGTAGAATGGGGTATTGGGTTGTTTTTGTATTTGTTTTGATTGTGCATTTCATGATTTTATGTTGTGATTTTATCCTGTGAACTGCCCTGAGACCTGTGGGTATAGGGAGGTATACAAATTTAATAAACAGTAATAATAATGTAAACCGCCCCCCCAAGGGTCTCCGGCACCACTTCCCCCATTAAAGCCAGTTGAGGAGATGAAAGGTATTCATTTTATTGAGAGATGCATCAATCAAGACACAGGGTGATTTTCACAAAGCCTGTGTGCCAAGCGTTGGGGGAAGAAGATACTTCTACACATTGCAAAAATACCTGGGCTTGTGCCCGATCCCTATAAGCCTCCCTAATTTGTTAGAGTCCTGCATGGACAAAACATGCTAAGCTCTCATTGGTCTTCTCCCCATTTTGTGGAGATTCTTGTGTTTTTTCCTTCCTTGTATTTGCAGTTTCATATATGATTTTGGCAAGCACTCTAGCTTCCTGTTATACCTTGTAGTTTACATTACCTAAGTACTTTCCAGACCCTAAAGGTCACATTTACAGTGTAGCCTTATTAATCCATGGGTCGGAATAATTGTTGCACCCGAGCAGAGACAAAAGGAGCCAAACAACACCAGGGGGTTAATCCAGAGAAAGAGCGTTTTATTCTGCCATCCGGGGGGGGGGGGGGCAGAAGGCACCTGTGTGATTCAGTTCACAAAAGACAGGCCGCACCACTTCGACCGGGGCCCAGCAGTACCCTTTACTGCTTTTTCTGGGCACAAAACCAACAACCAACCATAACCGGCAGCGCTTAGACTTCGACCGGGGCCCTAGCAGCACCCTTTGCTGCTTTTTCTGGGCGACACCAAAAACCAGTGGCACTTCTTCTACCCTGCTGGCGGAGCTGATCAGGCTCTCTTTTTGCTCGCACCTATCCTTGTGGAGCTTGCTCCCACCTATACCCTGTGGAGCTTACCTTTTTTCTCGAGGTACCTTCTTTCTGCACGGCCGTTGCTCTTTCTCTCCGTCACTTTGTCGCGTGTCCACTCAGGAACGGGTGGCCAGTTCCTCTCACGAAGTTGGCAGGATGTGCACTGGAACTGCTGACCCGGTATCCCGAGCTGCTCGCCTTGCAGTGACGCCCTGGACCTCTTTGTCCCTCGATCTCGGGGAACGTGCTTTTCCCGGCCAATGCACCAGAAATATGTAGCCTTATTAATCCATGGGTCGGAATAATTGTTGCACCCGAGCAGAGACAAAAGGAGCCAAACAACACCAGGGGGTTAATCCAGAGAAAGAGCGTTTTATTCTGCCATCCGGGGGGGGGGGGGGCAGAAGGCACCTGTGTGATTCAGTTCACAAAAGACAGGCCGCACCGAAAACATTTTACAAGCAGGTTTTATCCTTTTTTCAAACCCCTTTTTTCTCTCCCCCTTCACAGATTCTTACATAGAAATGTTGCTTTTCGTTCTCTGGCTCTGTTCCCGGAAGTATGTTGCAAATCAATGTACCAGGACAAGGTTAGGTTGGATCTGGGAAGCGAAAGCTTTACTGTTCTCAGCTCTGAGTTGTTACAGCGTTTTTGTTACAGAGAGGACTGCTTAGCTCATGCTTTTTGTCTTAGAGGAATATGCAGTTTTTAAAATGCGTACTCCGAGGCCTGGCTGGGGGGGGGGATTCACAAACAGTTTTTAGGGCTTTCTGGGGTAACCCTAACTGTACCCCTTCAACAGTATTTTGCTAAGCTGGTAGATTCTTATCTCTATTACTGGAGCTATCTGCAAATTAATGCAAGCATAGCAAGGCTTCTGTTATACCATAAGGGAAGAGGGCAGTTACAGAACTTCGTAATAGAAACATCCTGGTGATAATGATTGTACACTCATGTCTACCTAGCCCTGAATCCGTTGTGGGCTGGCTATCATTAACAATAAAGATTTATATACTGTCAACTCTTTCAATATAACAAGGATATATACAGCAATATGTACAATAAAACGTAAAGCACCATGAGAATGGTACAAAATGATCTTTAAAATGGCTGATCAAAAAGCTTAAACGGTTGCAGAGGGCCTGCTAAAGTTATTCAGGCCGAACTGCTAACTGTGGAGTCACTCTGACCTGTGACTTAGCAGCCATTTTCTCTCTGTGTTCTCTGCAAGATTTCAGTCAGAGTCAGTCTGCCTCAGTTGTGAGCAGTATGTAATCTCAGTCAAACTGTGTGGAACCATGTTGTTTATGAATAAGTTTATTTTAATCCAGTAAAGCGCTTATTCAATTAAAAACTCTGCATTATTAATTTACGCTGCGCGTCAGACTGTTGATGGAGACAATTGGCAGCTCCTAATTCCAGTGCTCAAAAGCCTGCAGTGGTTTTCATATGCTGCCAGGCCAGAGTCAAGGTGCTTGCATTAATTTGCAAGGCCCTTAACAACTTGGGTGCAGGAGATCTCAGGGACCACCTGATCCCTTATATTGAAGAAAGACAGTCAGTTAGGATTACCCCCAAAACCCTAAAAACTGTTTTGTGAACCCCCCCCCAGCCAGGCCTCAAAGCCTCGCCTCAAGCATTTTTAAAACTGCATTTCCTCTAAGACAAAAAGCATTAGCTAAGCATATTCCTCTTGCTGTAACTAAAAGACTGCAAGGAAGGTGGGGAACAGAGTCCATTGTTTTCTCAGAGCCTTTGGCCTTGCTTAAAAACCAGATTGCAACTTACTTTCTGTCCGGGAGCCATGAGAATGAAACATAACTGGAACACTCTGAAACCCCCCTTTCCTGGGAAGAGTCCAAAAATGGTCCCAAGACAGGAGCTTTCTGTTCATGCTCAGAGGAACTCATGGGCAGGACTCTGGAAGAAGGAGGAGAAAGGGGGAGGGAACTGGAAGGGGATATTTACTCTGTGCAATGGCTGTGAACTTCATGCTTGTTTTGTGACTTATCACACTTGCTCCTCTGCCCACCTGGGATGGCAGAATAAAAGCTCTTTCTCTGGATTTAACCCCTTGGTGTCGTTTGGCTCCTTTCGCCCCTGCTCGGGTGCAACGTTTTCCTATCCATTTTATGGGGCCTAGAAAGGCTACAATATCCCTCCTTGATCACGAGGGTCTTCCAGGGAGCCCCTCTTAGTGGTCCCCCAGGGCTCGGGTGGAGGGCTCTCACCCACCAGGAGCTAGCTATTCATTCAGTATTGCAGGCCGAATTTTGTGTAACTCCCTTTCACTTGGGATCAAATAGGCCCTCTCTCGGTTGAACTTCCAGCACTTATTGAGGACTGTTTTTTAAAAAAATAATAATAATCAGAAGGTTTTAAATATTGAGTTCTGATTTTACATTTTAAATTCATTTTTACCCTTATTGTATTGGGTTTCCTGTACACCAGTGCTTCGTAAGCTATCTGATGTGGTATGCTGTCACATGCTCTAATGTGCCAGGAACTGGTAGAGCCATTGGGGACCAGTGGTCAATGGCTTGTGGACCACCACTTTGAGTAGCCCTGCTGCAGCCCACTGGGAGATGGCCTTGATTAAGCAGTATACAAACTGTTGAAACATACAAACAAAATAAATAAATAAACTTCCTCATTTTGACTGTATGGCTTTTAATTGAGAAACTGGCTGAGTTACTAGCATGAATCTCAGTTTGGGCCAAGACACCATTTCCCCCAAACCACCCCCACCTGCCTCACAACTGGTGTGAAATAACACAATGAATATAAGCAAGCCTATCCAGACATGTAAATTTGATGTATATTTTAGTATGTGGGTGTACTTTATTTAAAAACAACATTCCTGCTGTATATTATTTATAGTTTGAATTTTTAATGGCAGACTTAAGGTATATTTTATGTAAGCTGCTGAGAGGTCAGGTGTCGGATACATGGAAATATGGCTGCCAACTAACTGGCACTGCTGGTGCAACACTCTTCTTTAGCGGCAATCAGAGCACTTGTTTAAATATTGAATTATCTGTTCAGCAGCTTACCACACAGTCAATTATCTCTCGTTATAGGCCTTTTGTTTTCAGCCATCATTGTTTGGCTCTTCTTTAATTTCTCTCTGGAGCAATTAGACACTCAGTGTTTTCGAGTTCTGTGGCTGCTGGATTCTTGCCCATCCTGCTTTCTGCGGTGGCCCACGAACATTTAATTGGGCAAGACATTCACTTCCGCAGATTTCCGCAGATTTCATTGTGCTCCTGATGGCTTTGGAAGGCCACTTGTCCCTTAAGAGCTGGCTCACTCGTTCATGTCTTGGTCAAAGAAGAGGCCATTTGGTCAGAAAACTTCAGATTCCATCCAAATGCACACTATCCAACCAGTGCTATTTTTCTAGAAAAGAGATGCCAGAATTCACCATGAATGCCTCCCCTCTTCTCTTATAATAGCAATGGCATCCACCTGAGAGGAGCCAGAACTGAGTTCCAATGAGCGTCCAAATCAGCCACAAGTTTCCAAATTATCTTCAAGGGCAGCCCCATAGAGCACATTGCAGTAAGGTAGTCAGTTAGTCAAATAAATTGAACCCCATACCATTTTTGACTTTAGATCACTGGTTGGGAACTTCAAGCCTGGGGTCTTAATGTGCCCCTCCAGGACTCTCTGTCTAGGCCTTGGGGTTTTCTGTAGACCTTGCCCCTTTCTAGCCCACACCCCACCCTGACAGTATTCCATGCCCTCTTCAAATGCCTTTGCCTTGGTTGAAATATGTCACTGAAATGTCATAATGCCTCTTGATTCCTTCATTGCTTGATTGGGAATCTGGGACAGAGAGACAGAGGTACAGGAACCACTGGCTTGTCGTGGCTGGAATGTAGCCTACTGCGCAAAGGTAATTCCCTATAAACAGAAAATGGCTGCCCAACTTTTCTCTAATCTAGATAATATGGCCCTCATGATAAATATTTTTGTATGCAGTTTTGACTAATATGCTAATTTTGGCAAGCAGTTTCCCAAAATGCGATGTTTTTTGTAAGGTCCCCACAATGGGGGTGGGGACCTTCAGGGTGCAATACCGAGGGCGGACACGGCAACTGGACTTGCTCGTGGTCAAGGGCCCCTACATTAGCTTACTGGGATTGGCATGGTTTGGACCACTGGGGCTAGCTGTCACCGGGGTGAACCACACTAGCTTACAAGTGGACGTGGATGCCATATGCAAGGAATTTCCAGGGGTTTTCGACGGGAAATTGGGACAGTATACGGGCCCCCCCATTGCTCTACAGCTTGACCCCGCAGTACGACCGGTCAGGCTCAAGGCCCGCCGGGTCCCGTTCGCCCTGAAACCCCGTATAGACGAGGAATTGGACTGGCTCGTGGAGCAAGGAGTGCTGGAGCCGGTGCCTAATGCCCCCTGGGAAACCCCAATCGTCACACCCGTCAAGCCCAATGGTTCGGTCCGCATCTGCGCAGACTACAAATGTACCATAAACAAGGCCCTCACAGCCCATGCATACCCAGTGCCAGTGGTCAGCCATGTCCTTGCCACCCTGGCTGGGTCGAAAATTTTTGGCAAGCTGGACTTGGCCCAAGCATATCAACAGCTGCCAGTAGATGAGGCCACAGCAGAGGCACAGACGATTGTGACGCACAGAGGAGCGTTCAGGGTAAAGCGGCTGCAATTCGGGGTCAGCGTGGCACCAGGCATATTCCAGAATCTAATGGACTCGCTCCTTAAAGGGATTCCTGGCGTCACCCCCTTCTTCGATGATGTGTTGATTGCCGGGCCCACACCAGAGGAGTTTGAGGACCGCCTCCGCACTGTTCTGCACCGTTTCCAGACGGCGGGTCTCAAGGTGAAGCGGGAAAAATGTCTACTAGGAGTGCCTCAGGTGGACTTTCTGGGATTTATGGTGGACGCAGAAGGGGTCCACCCGACTGGGGACAAGGTACGGGCCATCTGTGATGCCCCAGCACCCAAGAGCAAGACTGAACTTCAGGCCTTCTTGGGACTATTGAACTTTTACCATTCCTTCCTTCCCCACAAGGCGGCGGTAGCGGAGCCCCTACACAGACTCCTGGACAAGCGGGCCCCTTGGGTGTGGGGCCAGCGCCAGGAGGCTGCATTCCAGGCAGTCAAGGACTTGCTTGTCTCAAACTCGGTCTTGGCACACTTTGACGAGAGGCTGCCGGTGGTGCTAGCATGCGACGCCTCACCCTATGGCATTGGCGCTGTCCTGGGACACCAACTCCCGGATGGAAGAGAGGTACCGGTGGCATACTTTTCCCAGACACTCAACGCAACCGAGCGGAACTACTCACAAATAGACAAGGAGGGTTTGGCAATCGTGAAGGGAGTAAAAAAATTCCATGATTTCTTGTACGGGCGGCCCTTCACCGTGGTGACTGACCACAAGCCGTTGCTTGGCTTGTTTGCCCCCGAAAAGCAGACCCCCCAAGTGCTGTCTCCTCGCGTCCTCAGGTGGTCAATTTTCCTTGCCAGTTACCAGTATGCACTGATTCACCGCCCGGGGAAGGCAATGGGCCATGCAGACGCCCTCAGCAGGCTACCACTACCGGAAACAGGCCCCGACCCAGCACCTGCACAAGAGGTTATGAGCCTGGAGCTGCTTCCCGACCGCCCCATTCAGGCACAAGAAGTTGCACGCCATTCCAAGAAAGATAGGGTCATCTCCCGGGTCCTGGACTGGGTGTGGAGGGGATGGCCCAGCAGCAGCCCTGGGCCAGAATTCGCTGGCTACACAACCCGCAAACATGAACTGTCAGCCCACAAGGGGTGCCTGTTATGGGGAAGCAGGGTCGTTGTTCCCCAGCCCCTCCGCAAAAGGGTCCTCACAGCCCTACACGAGACACACCCAGGGGTAGTGAGAATGAAGGCCCTTGCTAGGAGTTATGTGTGGTGGCCGGGGATCGACCGAGAGATAGAGGCCTGGGTCAAACACTGCCAGGCCTGCCAAGAATCCCGCCCAGATCCCCCAAGGGCTCCAGTCCAGTCCTGGGAGTCCGCCCGAGCACCATGGTCACGCCTGCATGTGGACTTCGCTGGCCCCTTTCAGGGGAAAACATTCTTCATAGTCAATCAATCAATCAATATCTTTATTCGACCGATAGTCAGTATTAAAACATTACACAATAATTATAAACTATAACATCATGGGAGGTACATAAGTAAGGTAGGGCCACAGTACTAGACCTCTCACAGATAACCCACATCAAGGCATTCAGTTATACGTTTCCGACACTTGAGTGCCAGGAAAAGGAATTTAGCCACTGACAAGGTTGTTTTCCCAGAAGACTTATTTAGCAGATATGCTGTCTGCTTTCCTCTTTGTCGGGAACTGAGCTGGGTTAAGTATGGAGTTATAAGATACTGTCTTAAATCGTTGTAGAAGGGACAGCTCAATAAAATGTGCTCTGTGGATTCTACCTCACCCAATGCACAGTGGCATAATCTCTGGTCATATGGGACTCCTCCATATCTTCCCTTCAGGACCGCCGAGTCAAGAACATTCAGCCTAGCCGCAGTAAATAGTCTGCGGTATTCCACGTAGTGGATATCCGCCAGGTAGCGAGCTGGGGCAGCCCGATACAACTGCTCCCCCAGAAACAACCCAGGTTCCACACGGGCTATGTCCTCCTGTCTGGCAATATCCCTTAATCTTTGCGCGATCACCGCCTTTGCGTGGCTATACGTCATGGACTCTATATAAAGGGAGGACAACCCGCACTTCTGCACTTCCTCCACTATCTCCCCTTCCCATGGAGATTTAAAGTTATCCCTCAGAATCAAGGGGGCCAAACCCACCGGTCTGAAACAGAGCTTGAGCCATAGCCATAGCTTCGCTTTCAGGGCCACATACCTAAAGGCTTGGCAACCGGTTTCCAATCTCATGATCGCGCCTGCCACCGAGAGGGGGATCCTGAGTATGGCCCTGAGGAAATGGGTTTGGATAGATTCCAATTTTTCAAAATCCCTACGTGAGCCCAAGGCAATGCCCACCAGCAGAAGAGGGAGGACTTTCATTTTAAAGAGGCGTAAGGCAACATTGACAGTTTGTGCCTGTTTCTTGGAGTACAGGGTTCTAATCATCAGGGCTGCTTTGGATGCGTTCGAGGCCATGTATTCTCTGTGCGCCAGGAAGGACCTATTTGATCTTACAACCTGACCCAGGTACTTGAAGCAACTGACCTGCTCTAAAGGAATACCATAGTGGTGGACTCCTACACCAAATGGCTGGAAGTCGCACTGGTACCGTCCACTTCCACATCCGCAGCCATCCGGGTACTACGCAGGCTGTTTGCAACCCACGGGCTCCCTGACACTCTCGTCTCAGACAACGGGACTGCATTTACGTCAGGAGAATTCCAAACCTTCACAGCGCAGAATGCCATCCGCCACATCCGTTCGGCGCCATTCCACCCTGCCACCAATGGCCAAGCAGAACGCATGGTGCGGACCACCAAGGACACCCTTCGCCGCATGACGCAAGGGGATTGGGAGTACCGCCTTGCCACATTCCTCCTAGCACAGCACAGCACCCCCAGCTCAACGACTGGCCGGAGCCCCGCTGAACTACTAATGGGTCGGCGCCTTGCAATCAGATTGGACCGCCTTCACCCCGATAGAGCTCAGGATGAGGTAGTGGTGGGGGAAGGCAGGAACCCCCGGACCTTCGAGGCCCAGGACCCAGTGTACGCAAAGAATTTTGGGGCAGGCCCAGCATGGGTACCCGCCACAGTCACCAGGGTCACTGGCCCCGTGTCGTACGAGGTGCTAACAGATGGGGGGCAATGCTGGCGCCGCCACTGCGACCAGATACGGCGACGATTCCCAGGAGAAAACCAGGAGGAGGAAAGGTCAGAGGAGTCCCAAGGGAACAGAGGGGCAGTAAGGCCCATAGACCAGGAGGGGCCAGCAGGAGAGGCAGAATCAGTAAATACAGAGAGGACCCGCGAGGCCGAAAGGACACCGGAACCAGAACCACTACTGAGCGAGCCGGTTGCGCCAGACCAAACAGGCCCATCACAGCCAGCATCCTTGGAACATGAGCCAGAACCTGAACCCCGGACCAGGGAACACCACAGGCCGCAACGCACACGTAGGCCGCCAGCGTACCTCGAGGACTATGAATGCGACCTCCCAGGCAGGACTGGAACTTAGAGGGGAGGGGTGTTATGTACTGAGTTGAATAGGATCCAAACTGCAGCAGTCTGATTGGTCCTAGAACAATAGGATCCAAATTGCAGCAGTCTGATTGGTCCTAGAACAATAGGATTCAGAATGCAGCAGTCTGATTGGTCCAAGAACAATGCAGCAGTATGATTGGTTGGCAGGAACCACCCAATCATGCTCCAGATATAAGTGAATCCACAACCTGATTGGCTTACAGTAGAATTCCAGAATTAACCAATCATGTGCAGCCCATTGTGTAAATAATGTATATAAAGCAGAGACTTTGAGGGGACTTTCATTCATTCCTCCTCACCACTATGAGCTGAATAAAGAGCATGAAATCACTTTGCGACTCCGAGTATATTTCAGATTCTTATAATGTTTAGATTTTCCAAAGATTCTGCAAGAGAAGATACACTTTCCTGGCATTTTGTTGTTGGAAATGAGAGCTATTGCTGACCTTCTCCTGAGTCAGTTTTGGGTGTAAAATTTGTGGACTTGTAGGAAAACCACCCTCATGCAAGAAGTAAACTTTTCTGGCTCTAATCAAAATTCAAACTGGAGACAAATGCCCAGTTTCCCTTACCCACCCAAGCTCCCTCTGCTAAATTCACACGCAGATGCACCGTCGCATCTTACGTTCCATTCAGGATGCGAACAGGGCTCTGGAACAGATCCCGTTCGCATCCCAAGGTACCACTGTAATTGGGAGAATCATAGTAATAGAATCATGGAGTTACCCTTATCATTGATTGCATTCTGATTGTTTTTATTTTCTCTATATACATACATACGTCATTGATAATTTATTGTTTTGATGCATTTACATTATTAATCTAAGCATATTAGCATGTCTTTTTTCGAGCAATATTTTGTCATATAATCATCAAAGAATTGCCATTTTAGTTTTTGATTTGACTGCTGTCGTATGGATGCTGTTAATTTAGCCAATTTTAAACATTCATTTAATTTGAGAATCCATTCCTCCTTGGTAGGTAGTTCTTTAGCTTTCCATTTAGATGCGATTACTATCCTAGCTGCAGTGGTCGCATATAAGAAAATTCTCTTTAAAAAGAAAAAGAAAATTTTGCTTGTCTGTTTTCAACACCACAGTAGACATGCTTCCCCACAGGATGCTTCTGGAAGAGCCAGTGCTTTGATCTGTATTCCATTCTGGTTCTGCACTTCTCCCTAGAAGCGGGGACCACAGCAGACTGAAAAACAGCACACATCTGACTGTACGTGGGGTGCTGTCCACCATTCCCAATTCCCCTGCAAAAAAGTGCTGTCTAGGTGCCTGTGTTGAACAAACAAATAGAAGTTTATATAAGCCATTGGAAATTTAGACCAATATTATATCAAGGGTGAGCTATAGAGTTTCCACACAAGAGGGCTCCAGAGGCACATTGTTTAATGAACACTTTGTGCTTTATTGGAAGTTGGAGACATAAATTGTAAACCTCTTGCTTCAACCGGCTAAGAAGAATTCAGGGCCAAGCTAGATAAGACGCAGAAAAACATTCACACACCGCACATACTCATCTGTCTAAAAGCAACTGTGAATTTGATCAGAGTAACTGTTGGGGACAGTCATTTTTTCCTGATGTGGCAGCTGCTTCCCTGCTCACCACCCTGCTAGATTCCTTAAATCATCATATTATATTTGAATACAGGAGTTGGGAGCTGGGGGCACTGTTACGCAGCAGTTCCACTCCTTCCTCCTGGGTCAGGTCCAGAAAGTGGTGTTGGGAGGTGAGTGTTCGGAACCCGGGGCGCTCACCTCTGGGGTGTCTCAAGGTTCTGTCCTCTCCCCCATGGTTTTTAATATCTATATGAAGCTTATGGGAGAGATCATCAGGAGCTTTGTGCTGGGTGTTCACCAGTATGCGGAAGATATCCAGCTCTACCTCATTTAAATCGGAACCAGAGAAGGCGGAGAATGGGCGGGGTATAAATGATAAATTATTATTATAATAATTATAATGGATCCAGTTGGATGATGGATGGCAGTTAATTGATTGAGGTTGAATCCGAACAAGATAGAAGTACTGTTCTTGGGGGGAAGGGTGTGGGTAGGTGTGGGGTCCTGAATGGGGTAACTGTGCCCCTGAAAGTCCAGGTGTGCAGCCTGGGAGTCATTCTGGACTCACAGCTGTCCATGGAGGTGCAGGTCAATTCTGTGACCAGGGCAGCTGTCTACCAGCTCCATATGGTATGCAGGCTGAGACCCTACCTACCTGCAGACTGTCTTGCCAGAGTGGTGCATGCTCTAGTTATCACCCGCTTGGAGTACTGCAATGTGCTCTACGTGGGGCTACCTTTGAAGGTAATAACAATAACAACAACAACAACAACAACAACAACAACAATAATAATAATAATAAATACCCCGCCCATCTGGGTTTCCCCAGCCACTCTGCGTGGCTCCCAACAGAATATTAAAAACACAATAAAAGATCAAATATTAAAAACTTCCCTAAACAGGGCTGCCTTCAGATGTCTTCTAAAAGTCAGATAGTTGTTTATCTCCTTGACATCTGATGGTAGGGTGTTCCACAGGGTGGGCACCACTACCAAGAAAACCCTCTGCCTGGTTCCCTGTAACCTCACTTCTCACAGGGAGGGAACCACCAGAAGGCCCTCGACGCTGGACCTCAGTGTCTGGGCAGAACAATGGGGGTGGAGAAGCTCCTTCAGGTCTACTGGCCCGAGGCTGTTTAGGGCTTTAAAGGTCTGCACCAACACTTTGAATTGTGCTCAGAAACATACTGGGAACCAATGTAGGTCTTTCAGGATCAGTGTTATATGGTCTCGGCGGCCACTCCAGTCACCAGGGATTGACAGTTAAACCATTCTGGAAATTGCAAGGGGAATATGTGTCTCCTTTAAAGCACGTGAATTCCCACAAAGAATCTTGAGAACTGTAGCTGACTCTTTACAGAGCAACGATTCCCATCACCATTGACAAACAACAGTTTCCAAGATTCTTTGAGGGAAGCCATGACTGGTAAAGCGGACAGAGTGCTTTCAGAGCAGCCAAACAGGGCTAATGTAAATGGAATAATGTGGTGGCTATTATTCTCTCACCATTTGAGATGAATTTTATGAAAGATGGATTGTTTAATGTTGAAAAGGTTGTTGGTTGGCATTCTGGGTAATTCCTCTGACATATTTATGGACATATTATTTATAGAGTTCTATACAGGGTTTGTATTGTTCCTTGGTTCTAGATATTATTGGGCAATTTAGCAGTCTGGGGAGAAGGGAAACACTCTTGATTGATGACATTGAAAGTTAAGGATGTCAGCAAGTCCTTCAAGAAATGGTCCCCAAGCACCTGTTCACTGTAACTTATGTCTTCAGCACACAGCACTTTGATTAAAACATCTCATCACAGTAAAGCAATTGCATCTCAAAGAAAGATGGGAAACTCCCTCCCAAACTAGAGGGACAAATCAATTATTCTCCCTTTTTGCATATTCAGATTCCATCTACATATACACAGCAATATTATTCTGTGGAGATAATTAAAATACTGAAGGTAGTGGGAGCCGGGTGGCCGCTTATGCATCACCAAAAGAGGGAAGATGCATCATTAAATAAGAGGGCACCTATTCTTGCATCTACAGTTTAAAAAGAAAGAGATGCAAATTAATAAATAATTAACTGGATTCAGATTACTACCAGTCAGTTGCTAATCTCTCCTTCCTGCCAAGTTGGGATTCAAGGTGGCTTACAACATTTAAAAACATCAGTTATAAAATAATAACTAATAAAAACAAACTACTTAAAAACAATACTTTAAATACATCACAGTATATCTAAAACCAGCAATTAAAATAATATTTGTACTGAAAGCAGCCCAGTCGTCAGCATCATTTGCATCTTCGTTTCCCAATGCAAATATTCTCCATATATTTGACACAGTCAGGCTGAAAGAGAGTAGGGGACTCAAAGTCACCTTTGCACAAAAACTAAAAGGGGGAGCAGAAAGAGTCAAAAATATAAACAGTCCAATCCTGTATGCTTATACTGCAAAGACTTGTTGAGTTCAATGGTTTACTCTCAAGTAAGCATGCAAAAGATCTGGAATGCCGCCACCAAGCCCAGCCCTGTACATTTCCCTGTGAGCAAAACCTTAACTCCAGAGTGAGTTACTTCAATGTAAATCTGCATATGTGATTTGGGATGGGCTTTAACAACCAAATAAATGGTGGTGGATGAGAAATAAAAACATCAATTTGTTTAAGTGTGTGCTTGCGCAAACAAGCAGCCTTGGGAACTGTGGTGGTGATAGAGGAGGCATAGCAAGAATTCCTGGTGGAATCAAAGAGAAAAAAGAAGTAGCAGCGGCACAGTTGAAGGTGAAGTCACTGATGATGATGCTTCTTGAAGGTTTCCTGGTGAGGGTGCCTTTTAAGTCAGGAAGGGAAGGAATAGCACAGAGCTGGAGGATCTTTCTACAGAAGTGTAAGCTGAGAAGGGAGGGGCTTGCCTGGCTTGGGGCAGGAGGGCTCTGCAGGGTCCTAGGCTTTGAGAAGGAACCCTCACATCTTCCCGGATGCCACTGCTGCAGCCCCCACAATCCAGGCGCCCAGGATGAAGACAGAACCCTGCGGTGCCTGTAGAGAAAGAAGGACTGCCATGGCCAAAAATGTCCCCCACCCCCTGCCAAGGCAGTTTTCTATTCTTGTGGCCTTTTTAGACTCTTAAAATTTACAAACTTGCCCCCCCCCCCAAAGTGCTCCTAAAGTACATGCTCCTGAGGGAATCTCCCTGGCTATACCCCCCACAACACACTCCTGGTGCTAAAAAGTTTGGTCAGTAGCCAGCCCTGCATTATTTCTCTCCCAGTCTATCTATTCTTGATGGATGATGGATGATGTGGTGGCCTTATATCAAGTGAGACCACTGGTAGGTCCAGCTTAGCATAGCCCACCCTGACTGGAAGCAGATCTCCAAGTCTGAGATGTGGGACATTCCTGGCCCTCCCCGGGGATGCTGAGGACTGAACCTGGGACATTCTGCATGCAAATAGATGTGGTACCACTGAGCTTGTGGCTGATTCTTGGGGAGTACTTGGGTTTTCATAGAACTTTGAATGTTTCCAAGGAGTGGATTGGTGAAGGGCAAGAAGAGAAGGTGGGCTTCTGGCTTTAGTATGGCTACAGTGATATGGACTGCTATAATGATATAGGTCTGAAGAAGCTGAGAACCACACAACCCTGAACTGACTCCTCCATCTACTTTTGAGCTTTCTGCATTGCTGCTTCCTGCATGTTTCCATTTCCCCCTCAAGACCCTTGAGGACTACATGCTTTCTTTGTCTTTTAAAGAAAAGACAGTTGAACTTCTACGGTGATTAGATTCTGCATTGTGCAGCAGCGTACACATGGTCCTGGGTGTTGTGTGAGTCACCAAGGAGATGATGAGCATTTTGACTGCACAGTTTTTAACACCCCCTGCTGCCTCTCATTAAACCTCTGTAGACATAACAAATTTGCACTCTGACTCAGCCTAGCAATGCCTTGCTCCCTTTATGATAAAGTGGTGCTCTACCTTCTGCTGGGAACTTACGTGCATCCTCTTTGTGCACACCTGTCCTCGTGAGTGAGTCTCTTGACTTGCCACGCTGAATGCTAATGACAGCTGTGCCTTGGTAAAAAGGGGGCCTCTTCATTATTGCATGCTGTCAGTGCTTTGTTGGTAGCTATGGAAATGGCACCTCCTGCTCCTCCATTCGTTCCCTTTCATATTTGAGCACTGGAAATAGAACCATGGGGGTAAACACAGCTGATGAACAGACATGTCGCTGAAGATGCAGACTGCAATATTTCTTCAGCCTCCTGCAAGGAGGAAATGCTGCGGCTGCCATTCACAGGTGGAGAATTCTGAAGTGGTGGGGAAGGGGAAATGAGGTGGGGAAGGGGAAATGAGGAGGACCAAGGGCCGCAGCTTGGCAGACGAGCTCATGCTTTGCACACATACAGTGCCAGGTCAGCTAGAGTGGGTCCTAAAATATGTATGTCTCACACTTAGTGAGTAGTCTGATTCAGGAGGGCAGCTTCCATCTGTTGCAGTGAATGTTAGTTTTACATATTTGTGTAATTATTTCATGTGTTTATATTTACTTATGAAAGTAGAATGGGGTATTGGGTTGTTTTTGTATTTGTTTTGATTGTGCATTTCATGATTTTATGTTGTGATTTTATCCTGTGAACTGCCCTGAGACCTGTGGGTATAGGGAGGTATACAAATTTAATAAACAGTAATAATAATGTAAACCGCCCCCCCAAGGGTCTCCGGCACCACTTCCCCCATTAAAGCCAGTTGAGGAGATGAAAGGTATTCATTTTATTGAGAGATGCATCAATCAAGACACAGGGTGATTTTCACAAAGCCTGTGTGCCAAGCGTTGGGGGAAGAAGATACTTCTACACATTGCAAAAATACCTGGGCTTGTGCCCGATCCCTATAAGCCTCCCTAATTTGTTAGAGTCCTGCATGGACAAAACATGCTAAGCTCTCATTGGTCTTCTCCCCATTTTGTGGAGATTCTTGTGTTTTTTCCTTCCTTGTATTTGCAGTTTCATATATGATTTTGGCAAGCACTCTAGCTTCCTGTTATACCTTGTAGTTTACATTACCTAAGTACTTTCCAGACCCTAAAGGTCACATTTACAGTGTAGCCTTATTAATCCATGGGTCGGAATAATTGTTGCACCCGAGCAGAGACAAAAGGAGCCAAACAACACCAGGGGGTTAATCCAGAGAAAGAGCGTTTTATTCTGCCATCCGGGGGGGGGGGGGCAGAAGGCACCTGTGTGATTCAGTTCACAAAAGACAGGCCGCACCACTTCGACCGGGGCCCAGCAGTACCCTTTACTGCTTTTTCTGGGCACAAAACCAACAACCAACCATAACCGGCAGCGCTTAGACTTCGACCGGGGCCCTAGCAGCACCCTTTGCTGCTTTTTCTGGGCGACACCAAAAACCAGTGGCACTTCTTCTACCCTGCTGGCGGAGCTGATCAGGCTCTCTTTTTGCTCGCACCTATCCTTGTGGAGCTTGCTCCCACCTATACCCTGTGGAGCTTACCTTTTTTCTCGAGGTACCTTCTTTCTGCACGGCCGTTGCTCTTTCTCTCCGTCACTTTGTCGCGTGTCCACTCAGGAACGGGTGGCCAGTTCCTCTCACGAAGTTGGCAGGATGTGCACTGGAACTGCTGACCCGGTATCCCGAGCTGCTCGCCTTGCAGTGACGCCCTGGACCTCTTTGTCCCTCGATCTCGGGGAACGTGCTTTTCCCGGCCAATGCACCAGAAATATGTAGCCTTATTAATCCATGGGTCGGAATAATTGTTGCACCCGAGCAGAGACAAAAGGAGCCAAACAACACCAGGGGGTTAATCCAGAGAAAGAGCGTTTTATTCTGCCATCCGGGGGGGGGGGGGGCAGAAGGCACCTGTGTGATTCAGTTCACAAAAGACAGGCCGCACCGAAAACATTTTACAAGCAGGTTTTATCCTTTTTTCAAACCCCTTTTTTCTCTCCCCCTTCACAGATTCTTACATAGAAATGTTGCTTTTCGTTCTCTGGCTCTGTTCCCGGAAGTATGTTGCAAATCAATGTACCAGGACAAGGTTAGGTTGGATCTGGGAAGCGAAAGCTTTACTGTTCTCAGCTCTGAGTTGTTACAGCGTTTTTGTTACAGAGAGGACTGCTTAGCTCATGCTTTTTGTCTTAGAGGAATATGCAGTTTTTAAAATGCGTACTCCGAGGCCTGGCTGGGGGGGGGGATTCACAAACAGTTTTTAGGGCTTTCTGGGGTAACCCTAACTGTACCCCTTCAACAGTATTTTGCTAAGCTGGTAGATTCTTATCTCTATTACTGGAGCTATCTGCAAATTAATGCAAGCATAGCAAGGCTTCTGTTATACCATAAG
>NW_028148725.1:0-12674 GCF_965112155.1 Podarcis liolepis | reverse complement strand
ATGGCCATATTAAATTCTGTAGTGGGATAGCTCTGTTTCAGTTTGAAGCTTTATAACAAATACTTTGTCTCATCATTTTACTGAACTACCTAGAAAGTTCAAATCTTGGAGAAATGGATCTAGTGACACTTGGAAGATTCAGGAGGATGCCTTTCATACATTATTGCATCTGTGTAAGAGCTAGGAATGGGGGTAAATTCAGTTTTAAATTCTGTATTTACACTTTGCAAAACAATATGCAAAGCAAAACACAATCATCCATTGAAGTTTGCATTGCTCTGAATTTTGCAATGCATTTCTCTAGCCATGTAAAGTATACAAAAAAGTGTATACTGGGGTAAAGTGTGCACAGAAATGCATATAAAGGTAAAATAACAGAATAATGCATTATATTAGGATATTGTGCCTTGTAAAATGTGTATACTGTTTTGGGCAAAATTACATCGAAAAATGTGAATGTTGGGAGAAATTCCTCCTAAAACGCTGGGAGTTTTTCATTAGGTTTTTTTTTTAAAAAAAATGCAAACTGATGTGGAAATGTGGGTAAGTGAACTTAAGACTAGAAAAAAATGAGAAACTTGGAGAAACTAAAATTGACAAATTCACTCATCCTTAGCAGGAGCCACTTCCCCATTGTATGGTGACTGCAAGGACAGGACTAGTCTTGTTGACCAATAATCAATACTGTAATATTGGGAGGGGCCATAGGCACTGCTGTGATACTATATGGAGAAGGCTACAGAAAACACAGCCCTGCTGTTCTCCTTCTTCTGTGAGCTTGACATTCTGATGGTAAAAAGATTTGAGTGTGTGTACAAAGGAGTGGAAGAATGAAAAGAGCCCTGCTGAATCAGACCAAAGGCCAATCTAGTCCAGTATCCTGTTTCCACAGTGGCTGCTTAGATGCCTCTGGGAAGCCCACAAGGGTAATAGTACTCTCCTGCTGTTGTTCTTCAGTGGCTAGTATTCAGAGGCATGACTCCTCTGATCTTGAATATAGTATACAGCCAGCATGGTGTTGATAGCTTTATCTGTCACAAGAATAAATGAACTCTGTCTGCTGTTCCTTTCACCTACACTACACACCATAGTTGAGGAATAGAAACCTTACCTCTGATTCTCATTCATAACCATGACATTTTAATGATGTCTGATGTGGGGGGGGGGTGCATATTCTGAGTTTATCATTAACAGTTTAGTATTATGCTTCAACTACCTGACACACATTATTACACAAATAAAGGAATCATTCTGGATGTGTGTAATCCCATCAAAATAGATCTGTCTTTGACTATGGTCCACCAGACATCAGAACACTCTGCATTCTTATCTATTTACAATAGGGCAAAAAAACCCTACATATCTTTGATTCTTTTGGGGAAGCGATTTCATCATATCATGCAATAAAGAACAAGCTGTGGTCAGCTGAGCTTATTGCAGGCTACCCATGCAGCCTCCACATGCGAAGACACCTGCATGCTTAGATTTGTGGACAGGAGAAACATGTGCAGCAGCCCCTCCACTGCTAAACAGTAATACACAACAACATCCTCCAAGTTCCAAGATCCATGCCTTTTGTCTAATTAAAGCTCCTCAATATTTACTGGAATAGTTTGTTACAGAAGAGCCCCATTTGTTTAATATTTCCCAAATGACTTTAAAATAAAGCAGAAACATTATCTAGCTTTCAAACTTTTTGAATCCCTCCAGCTGAGATTTCAGTTTTAGCAAATGCAGCATTGAAAAGTAAAATGGGTTTTCTCGCACCCACCCTCCTCCAACTGAAGCAATCACAGAGTTTCCAAGCAAGTAAAGCTCATCATTTTAGACTCACTTCTAACTACCTCCTGTGTCTGCAAAAGTATGGGTTTCTTAAAGATTCAGCCGTTAGCCCCTTTGAATTACTTAAGTCCACGCTGTTTGAGATCAGTTGCAACAGCTGCTTAATTTACTAGTTGTGCCTCTTAACTCTTTCTCAGCTCTGCTTTTCATTATTGCAACAAAGGTAAGTGTAGAGTAAATCAAAGAATGGCAAGTATTTCAATCACCTGTGAAGCCATGTCTGCCTTTATAAGCCGCAGATATGAAAGCTGCTTCTCTGGTCTATTTGGACACGGAGCACAATAATAGGGGGACAAGAGGCAGCTGTGCTTTAGACCACATGAGGCAATTTGCAGACACATTTTAATTGCCTTTTAGAGAGCATGAAGGAGTTCCAAATAGTCTAATGAGCTTCAGCAGACACCTGTGAAATGATTTTAAAAGGCCATGTAAAACCCAAACGAAGTATGAAATACACAACAAAACCAGCTTGCGTACTATTCACCAAGAGAATGTGGGAATGAACAGTTCAATTTATGTGCTCACATTCCTGCCTCTGAATAATAGTTGAATCTATATGGACATTTTCCTGTAAATTTTCTTTCGGTCTTCTGATTTAATTAATAGCTGAATAGCAAAAAAGTGTCAAACTTTTAAACTTGGCTATGAGGAAAAAATGTAATCTAGAATCGTCACTCACATCTATAAAATGTAAACTATTGACTGGTCTTGCCAATAGGTTTCTGGGTGACTAGGAATTGCGAGAGATTGATTTCTTGGGCAGTGAGCCTAAAACTTTTAAAATGGAAACAAGCCCCATTGATTCCAATGGAACTCCCCAAGCAGATATACTTAGCACAACAACTTTTACATTTGCTGGTGTAATTATTGGGAACTGTCTTCCTTTTATCTTGAAACATAAACAAGAAAGCAGCATGAATGGTCACTGTCCCGCTGGGTGTACTATGAAAACACTGTCAGGTTATACGCATTCAGTACTAGCTGAATGTCTTGTCCTGGCTGCTGGACTGAGGAAAAACAAAGTTATTGGAAATATAATGGATTTAATGTAAACCCTTCACCAGGGGAAGCACTATCACTCAGTTGCAGAGCATATGCTTTGTACACAGAAGAGCCCAGACACCAGCATCTCCAGGTAGGGCTGTCTAAAACTCCAGGGAATCACTGCCTGTCAGATCAGACAATACTGTGCCAGAAGGGCAATTATCTGACTTGGTATAAGGCAGCTTCCGATGTCCACCATCTGTATCTTACAGAAGAAATCAGAAAAATAACCTGTTAACTTCACAGTACTTTGAAGTGCTAGGTAGAGATATTCTGGTGCAGAACCAAAGTTTTATTAAGATTTCCGTTTTCAGAGTTGTCTTGAAGAATTGGATCAAAAATCAACTGTTAAAATATTCAGAAGGGTTTTACATGAAAATAATGTCTTGTATACTATATATACACTAAAAACAAAAGTTATTACTAAATTAGCATCTTTGACTTTCTTGCTAAATTAGCATTTCAGTGACTTGTGGTCTTTGTTTTGTCCCTTTTTTGTGGGGGTGGCAGGGGGAAGGAAGTGCTAAATGCTTTTCACAAAAAGTGGCAGCAGAAGACACATACACACTCTTTTTCTTACATTACACATACAGCTGAAGAATATCATTTTGACAGGCAAAAGTATATATTTGACACTTTGCATTTCATCATTTGAACCCCCAAGATTGATTTGTGGCATGCAATAATGTTGTTGAAGACCCTCTTGGAAACGTTATAGCTCTGAAATGAAGAGGATACCAAATGTTTTGCTTTACTGAAAGGAGAAAGGGGGAATTTGTTGTTTGAGTGACATGAATGAAATGACAGTTCATCTCTCGAATACAACATTGTGCTGTGAAGTTGCTATATCATTACTTCCTTTAGCAATGAAAAATTCCATTAAAACCACCCCTATCAGTCACATAGTCGCCGTATTGTACAACTGAGGTGGATAGAAAGGACAAAGCTAACATTGGAAGTGAGATTCAGCACTATCCTAAGGTACAGATTTGCTTAAAATAAATACTTGAGCTTTAAGGGAAACATACACAGTCCCATCCCCACATCCTGCTTAATTTTTGCAAGGTTGTCTTTTTGAATGCTTTCTATACAATCTAGACATGGTCAGGAAAGCAAGTTAGCTGTTTCATTTGTCAACACTCAAAATAGTGAAGGCAGAAGACTCTTAATGAAATGAATCTTCCAAACATAACTTATACTAAATATGGCATTTGGTCTCTATTTCTGTTCCAGATCAGAGTGCCATTATAACAGTCAGCATGCCTGAGACTTGGCAGCACAGTGTCAATAACTGCAAAAATAATGTGACACAGTAGTCAAAAAGGCTCAGGATGACAAAGCAGCATGTGGTAACGTTAGAATTTAATTCAGGACATTAAGTAGTAACTACTGAATGTGCAAAGCAATTAAAACAGCAGTGGAACAAAGATTCGTAGTGAGAACATGAGTAATTCCTCAGAAGGAAACGGATATGAAGGCGGGCCACTGCTCCTGCATTATCCACACTCGGATAATTCTCTTGAAACCTGATGATGAGGATAGTGATGGTGATTATTGTCCCTTGGCAATGCCACAGAGGGTTCACATCAACAATGCCTTTCAGGTTAGGGGTAGTGTTTACTATAAATCAGGAGTAGAACAAAACATTTCTTCCTAATTTTCTCAACTGTTCATGCACAGGTCTTATAAGTCCCTCAAAGCAGCTGTAAACTGAGGCAAACTCTGCATGCTCCAATTCCAGAATTAGTTTTAGTGAATTTTATTTAGCCCTATGCAGGCGTTCTTTCTCCTTGTATGATTAGAGCCAAGAGAGAGTGAGGATATGCTAGCTACCGGTAACTCCACCCTCTCTGTCTGATCATAATTAGGCCCAATGCCCTCCACTTACTGGAGAGGGAATGTCTGTCTCATGGGGTCCTGCTATACTCATGGAAGGTCTCTGTGTTATTTAGGACCTGAATTATGCAAACCACTTTTACAGCAGTCTCATTTGAATCCAGTTGATTTCCTGAGATAATAAGTTAGATCATGTATGTTTCACATCGTACAAGATCAAGCACTTTAATTTGTTTAATGGAAGCTAGTAATCATTGTTCAAGGAGAGACACAAATAGTTTTTTTCAAGTTACAGATCTCGGCTCTATGTGGGAATCCCACTTTGTGCCTCCTGCGTGATGTCGGGGGGAGCCAGCCCAATGCCTGAGTGAGGACCGCTGGCATGTTGACATCACTCTTGGCCAACCACACCATAGACTGGACCGGCCCTTTACTGCAAATCGGTCAGCAACATTGATTGGCTCTTGGGAGCAAGATCTAATGGGCAAACTGGAGAAAGAGCTTGCTTTCTCCTGTCCATTCCAGGATTATAAATCCAGGCCATGGCTTTGTCATTGTTGTCACTGCCTTCCCCACCCACACTGCTTATGTTAATAGAAGACTTTGCTGTATAAAGGCAAGCCACAGGTACAACTGGGGTTTGGTGCAGTAAGGTTTTCACTTATGAATAGCAGCAGCTATATATATATAGTTGCAACTGAGGGTTTTCTCCTCCCCCCAACTTTCTTTGTAGGCAACTTTCTTTGTAGGCAGTGAGCCATTGGGCAGGATCCATAGCTGGGGTCTTGGGGGTTTCACACTATGGCCTCAGGTGTAGCTCAGTTGGAGACTGGATTTAGCTACCACACATCCAAGTTGCTGGTGGGGCCCATGCCATTATGGACCTAAGTATTCCCCAGCCAGTAGACAAGCTTCCCAAGGTTTAAGCCATGCTGAATGCTGGTATGTTGTATAACTGATAAAGTTGTGGTCATCTTTAACCCATATCAATCTCTGCACACTTCTTGTTCACGAACAACTTACTTTGCTATTTGCATGTGGTGCACAGCATACATATTGACCTCTTTTCTTTTCTTTTGCTATTTTAAAATCAAGCCAGTAGTGATAGTGATTTGGCTCACAGAAAAAGCAAACAAGGAGAAAGACATTAACAGGATTATTTAAAGGTCTGAGATCTTGTCACTTGGTGTGTAGCTGTGATATAAAAACTTAAGAGCTTCTGATGATGATGCATTCTCCAGTACATTAGCCCAAGTGTTTTCTTCCCTAGATGATGTGACATCTGTATTCTTTGTTTCATTGTCAAACTATATCTTCTGACAGTTGAATCCCAACACTGTGCACTCCATTGATGTGATCAAACTTTCAAGTATAATTTAAGTGTTTCCCAGAAGTTTGGAAGCATACACACTGAATCACTGTTTTAACAGCTTTGGATTTAACACTGAATGGTGACTCCCGATAGAGTTGAGAAAAGCGTAGGAATCTGAAACTGAAAGCAAGAGGGAGCCCAACTCAGTAACCAGGCAGGCCCTGTCCTTGTCTGCCTTCCTGGCCACCCAGATGCAGAAATGGAAATGGCGCTTCTTCTGCCACCAAATTCCCTTCCACTGTCAAGCAAAGAGTTTGTTTTGTTTCTCCTTGTCTTTGCTTTGAAGGGGGAGGGCTGTCAGGGTTTTCAAAACGTTTATTTGGTGAGTGCTTGCAAAACTCTTGACGCTTGCTAAGCATTCTCAAAGAATGCTCACAAATCCCCCAGTGGTTTTTGAGGCAAACAGATGAGTATTTGCCAATCAATAATAGACGCCACCCTTGTGTCAACATTTGTTTTAATACAGCTACTGTGCCCGTATCTGTCACATTTGGTGAGAAGAGCTATTGCAGTTCAGGCCCTTAATAATGTTGAGAGTCCCTCGCCTCTTGACTTCCCTTGGCACTTTCACCATTCTGTGTCAGTTTCATCAGAGCTTGGTGCTTAATTACACATGGTTGTTGGGGGTACTAGTCAATTTCTCTGCTGTTGCACCATGAGAGCCAATATGGTGTAGGGCTAGTATTGGACAATCCCAAAATATCCAGATCCATACACCAGAAAACTTACTTAGTGATTTGAGGAAGTGTCACTGTGGATTTTACAAAGTAGCCTTGTCCCATAAATAAATGAGCAAACAAAAAACCTGTGTTTAGTGAATGTGTGATAAAGTGGGATCATGACCTTTGGCCAGTCCCACTGATGATGACATCCAGTTGCCAGACCCTCCAGGAACCGTGCATTCAAAAGTAGTTGAAAGGGCCCTGACATGGACAAAAAATGAATGTTTTGCAGCAGTGTGGAGACAAACCTCATTTAGATAGAATGAACCACTACATGTGAATGGCTTGATGTGTGACGCTACTGACATGCAGATGTGGGCTTGAGTGCCTTTCTCATTGTAGCTGTTTCATGTGAAGCAAGCCTACAGAATACTGAAATATGTGACAAAGCAGCATGAATTCCATTTATTAGGAAAATGTAGCAACTCTGATCTTTCCAAATGGATGTATAATGTTTCAATAAGCGTGTGGAAATTGAACACTACAATACTAGTAAAATTCCTAGTCCTAGGTATCAGTCAAGAATTTCTGCAGGAATCAGACATGGCAAAGCCAAGTCTTTCCTCATTATTATACATTATGTCATATGAGAGGCTGAGCAGCTTTTATATGTATAGAGTGAGTTGCCCACAAACAATCCTGTATCCATCATTGATTACCTAATTACACAGTCACTCTATCAGTAAATCAGCACAACATCTGTGACCCTTTATGTCACTGTTACAACCCCCTCCTCCTATCCCTCAGGAGTCTCACTGAGGCGATTCTGCTGACATAATATATTCATTATCCATTAGATCTGGCACATGCTCTGCAGTGCTCAATTACGATACAATCGAGCGAAGGGCCCAGTGTCAGCTGATGTAATGACTTTCTGATTATCTGTCTTTAAATGATGAATGAAATGAAAATGTACTACTCAAACCAAATATAACATTGTTAAAAAGACACCAAATGGCAAGTCTACGTGTGCCCGTTATGGTGTAATACGGAGTAGATGAATGCTGTGCCTAACTTTCTTTTTTTTAATGCTTCAGAGCAACTAGAGAATCATCACATTGAAATCATGAATTTCTCACCTTTATATAGCACTGAAAATGTTCCTCGGGCTAGGGAATCTATCATAACATATTTGGATTTTTTTTTAACACAGTGTAAATGTTTGAAGGGAAACCATTGCATTGATTACAAGTTATTCATGGCTCTTAAATTCATTATAATTTTATATTTCTATTTTTAAAAAGAAAAATTGTTTACAGGTATGAATGCATCTTTTTTGCTTTAAATAACTGAATTATTACGTTATTATATTTATAGTGAGTGGTTATCAGATTTTTTTTACTCTCATTTCTGTAATGCAAAGAAAGGGGGAATAGACACATTACAAAAACCAATATCTGCAAACATAATTACACGTACACACCCTTTCAGTTCCAATCACTGCTACGTGTGTGAGCTTGCATGAATGCATATCTGCCATTTAACTTGCCGTCTTGTCCCTTTCAGCTACAGCTTTGACACAATTCTCTGAGTAACCCAGGTGGAAAAAAGGCTGCATTCTGTAATCTCAATTACATTTATCTCAGTTAAAAGCAACATGAAACAGCATGGGGACATCAGCACGGTGCATCCATGTTGCACGTCCATGCATTTTTATGGGACTGGAGGGGTTCATTTTTCCCTGTGGTAGTTTTTTAATTGTTGCAGGTAGTTTCCTCATTTCCTGTTCCCTATTAGGAGAACTTTGCTTGAGCTGTCCTAAGAGAAACTACCCAGGGCAAAACCAATAGTTGATAATGTAATATCCTGAATGCAACCTATTTAGCAAACAGAATCAGCCTAGGAGGATCAATTCAAGTTGACAGCTTCCGGGATCAATTATGCAACATGTAGACTGGCAAACAAACAAACATGTGCAAAATAGCAATCAGGGACTTGACGAGTGAACTCTGGAACACTGAAACGTAACTTCGACCAACTGCCCACCAGTGGCTCATCAGAAAATTGGCCCAGCAGCCACTGTTCTGGAGTTGTTTTGTCACTCATGTAACTGCTCCAAGCTTTTCTTATTGACTTTTTGAATATTAAATGCACAGCAGCAGTAGAGCCTACAGCTTTATGAACATTTGAACTAGGAAAGCTTCTAGGGACTTCAATAACACAGGCTCCAGTTCTTTGTGGATAAATGTATTGTATGGGCCACCAGAGATTGAGCAATGTTTTCAAAAGGATATTTTAATATTGATAATATCTCTTTAAACAAGAATATAACAAAATGAGACATTTAATATCATGCCAGGATTATAAATAGGTGGGAGACTCAAACACATTTTGTTGCTCAAATAATTATGAAGCAGGTGTTCTACAGTGCAGTCAATTCTGCTCCTGTTTATAACTTTAGTTATTATTCCATTAATTATAATTGAAAATCCCATAAAGCTGCCTATTATTGTTCTCACTGAGTCCAGCTTTAAATTAAAGCTTTCCATTTTAAACACACACACACACACACACACACACACACACACACACACTGCAAATAGCACTTTTGGGCTTCTGGTTGTTAGATCATTTGTCTGAGTGATCCAGTTCATTCAGTCTTTCAAACATGTTCAACCACTGCACTCCCAAGGGCAGGGACCTGCCACTTTGATTGCATGTAAACCAACAGGCATACCTACCAAGGGGAGCTTTATAAATAATAAATAGTAATGAAATATCTGAGTCTTTGAGAAACAAGGAAAATAAAATTTCTGTGTCACTTAGAAAGAATTCCAGCACAGTCTTATAATCTGTCACTATGTAACTTGTTTAGAGATTTTTTTAAAAAAGAAAACATTAGGTTTGAATAGAAGCAAAGAGTCTTCTCAAGTATCTTGAGTGCCAGAATGTTCTATGCAAGGTATTCTTGATTTTAAGCAGCAATCAGCCCTTTTCCATCTTTTTCCTCATTAGCAATCAGATAAAGAAGGAGATGTTGACCTGCCTCCCCCACAGTCCATGCGTTAGGGAGAAAGTCTGAAATAGATCACATGCATAGACTCTCCCACACAATTTAGAACCCAGACTCCACAAGGTTCTAAACTCTGCAAAGGTTCTGGACTTGGATGGCAGGGAGAATGCAGTGTGGAAACAACAAATGCTGCAGGTTAGGATTCACAGCCAGAATGGTAATACCAAAAAATAGTAGCATGCAGTGCATGCTTAACTTTAAGCAGCATGGGGAATCCTATCCACATTATACCAGTTTTTAATGGTATAAACTTTTTTAAAAATAGTTTAGTCTATTAAGGAACATACAAAATGAAAATTAAAGCTCATATCTAATTTCATAGAGCAGGAGCAGCCAAATGTAGAAATACTATTGGCTATGCTGGTTGAGCATGATGGCAGTTATAGTCCAAAAACATATGGAAGGCATCACATTCCTTAATGCTGCCACTGGGTATCTTACAATACTATACCATGTGTGTGTGCAGGAGTTTTTTACATTGCTTTTCAGATTTCCCATTTAGCATCAAAGAATCTAAACAAGTACCACAGAGTTTTCTAGCAATGCCAACTTCAAATTTTAAGGGCCCTCAACATGGGCGTAGCCAGGATTTTTGCTAGGGGGACAGGTTTTTGTTAGGGGGCAGAACATCAGAGTCATATTAATTTTGATTTATTTAGGAGGACAGCTGCCCCCCTGCCCCCCGGTTAAGCCCATGGCCCTCAAGCAAGATGACATCAGTAGGTCTCCTAAAAGTATGAGGGGTGGACACTAGGCCCAACAACTGATAGCAGGAGAAGTAGTACTTTAGGCAATTCATCGTATTCATTGTTAGTAGAGATGGGCAAGAGTTCTGAGACTGTATGATTGATTCATGATTTTACCAAGCCCTCCCCCTTCCCTGAAAGAAAACTGGGATGAAATTGAGAAAATCCTGAGCTAATCTGAGCAGCAGATTAGTTGCTCCAAAAAATCTCTCTCAGTTCTCCAAACACTTTCCTGTTTCCTTTCCTTACCAGGGGAGAAGCAATGGTAGCTACTGCAAAAGATAGGAGAAATAACTCTCTCTCTCTCCCCCCCCCCCTCTCTCTCTCCCCCTCTCCCTCCCTCCCTCCACAAGCTGTTAGTCAAACATATTACAGTGGTACCTTGGGTTAAGTACTTAATTCGTTCTGGAGGTCCGTTCTTAACCTGAAACTGTTCTTAACCTGAAGCACCACTTTAGCTAATGGGGCCTCCTGCTACTGCCACGACGCTGGAGCCCGATTTCTGTTCTTATCCTGAAGCAAAGTTCTTATCCTGAAGCACTATTTCTAGTGGAGTCTGTAACCTGAAGCATATGTAACCTGAGGTACCACTGTAAACTCTTACATATCATGAGGATATGGCAGTCAGAATGTTGCTGTGTTTGATTTCACTGCCAGATTAAACTAAGGGAGAGGGGAAGCTTAACTCCCCTCCCACTGCCCGTTTGGTCCCTGTTCCCTCAAAAAAGCAAACATTTTATCACATGGTATAAACTTGGAGGGAAAAGTTTAGTTTATTCATTACATGTTATATAAGGAAGGTTAAGTGTCCCTTCTTGTATAAAAAGAAAAAATGATATTCAGAGCCCCTGACCCCTTTCTATTTGTGTTAAGAGACTGATTATACCTTGTGAGCTTTCCATGTTATTGCAGAAGGTTAGCTGACTGCATTGTATCTCCCACTTAATGCAACAAGGTACTGCAACAACAAATATAAAACATTAGATATAATGTTGATCCTAAGATGTTCCAGAGGGATGGACACCTCTGAACTGAATATAATACTCTCTTTCATTGAACTGAGAATTATTTGAAAGAGGAAATGACAGTACATAAAAGGTGAGAATTCAAGGAGGCTGAAGGAGGAAGTCCTTTTAGATACATAATGTGTATTGAAGAAAGTGAGCGTTCCTTCAGTAATTATTATTAAACAGCAGGTACCCTTGTGCTTGTCAGTCTTGTTTTTACAAAACTGGAACTTCTTCATCTTCTGGATTTTATTTCAGAAAGCCCAGCAAGCCTGTCATCTTCTGAGCATTTACTTTTCCTTTCTCAAGGGGTAAAAAGGGTAAAGGGACCCCTGACCGTTAGGTCCAGTCGTGGCCGACTCTGGGGTTGCGGCACTCATCTCGCTTTATTGGCCGAGAGAGTCGGCGTACAGCTTCCGGGTCATGTGGCCAGCATGACTAAGCCGCTTCTGGCGAACCAGAGCAGCGCATGGAAACGCCGTTTACCTTCCCGCCAGAGCGGTACCTATTCATCTACTTGCACTTTGACGTGCTTTCGAACTGCTAGGTTGGCAGGAGCAGGGACCGAGCAACGGGAGCTCACCCCGTCGCGGGGATTCGAACCGCTGACCTTCTGATCGGCAAGCCCTAGGCTCTGTGGTTTAACCCAGAGCGCCACCCGTATCCCTTCTCAAGGGGTAGGTAGTAGCTAAGTGGCCGAGCACAAGCTTTGTATGCAAAAGCATCCAGGTTCAGTCCCTGGTGTTTCCAGCTTGGTCTGGGAAAGACTTACACCTTAACCCTTGAGTCAGTGTTAACAATATGGAGCTAGATGGTTCAATTGTCTAATATTGTATGAGAGCTTCCTATGTTCCTCCTGTTGGAGACTCAGTTTAACATTGTGTTATAGGGTTTCAGAAGCAGGAAATGGCCAAATGAATGAATGAATGCTTAAATGAATACTCCAAGTACACATAGAAGGTTGTATCCAACTACGGTAAATTCTACTCAAAGTAGACAAGTTAAAATGAATCCTAAGTTACGCAGGGTGTTAAGGGAGGGGCAGTACCTGAGGGGGGGGACACACATCATAGTCCTTCTGGGGTAGTTTGT
>NW_028148726.1:0-27237 GCF_965112155.1 Podarcis liolepis | reverse complement strand
ATTTTTCCATTTATAAAAAAGTGTCATATATAAAGGCAGCCTTCTGTTTACATTTTAAGGACAAGGACACTGTCTTGTGAGCTCAATTTCTGTGCAAATCTAATGGGGAAATGACAGTACATATAAATTAACTGGGGGGAGCAGAATCCACAAGCGGAGAGATTATGCATATTTGAGTTTCCAGAATATTTTATAAACTATGGATACATTGTTAAGATACCTTGCACTCACATATATGTAATGTTTAACTTAGAAATCACCAGCAGCCATCTGGGTTTGCGATGGGTGATGGAAATGTTCCCTCAGTATTTCCCCTGGTGGTGCATACTGGGAAGGAAAGTCTAATGAGTCAAATTATTGCATTAATAACCTGACAGGAAATTATGGAAGCTATCTGTGTTCATAAAAGCAATCAGCACGGATCATGTGATCAATAACCGAAAGGGCCCATCAGGAATTATATCAGCTTAGTCATTTGGGTGCAGCACTAATAGGTAATGCATTTGTTCTAATGTAGAAAAAACCACAATGACATTTTTTGCTCCCTTACCTGTACGGTTCATTAGAAACACGTTTCATTGATTTTGAAGGCTAACCCAGCAAACCCAGCCTTGTGCAACTATATTACAGCTATCAAGGTCACAGGTGTTTAAAAAAGATTTTAGGTTTACGACATATTATAACATATACTCCAACAACAGAAGAAAAATAAACTTAACAAGGTCGTTGCAAAGAGCCTAGGATAACTGAACACCTTACAAATTAGCCATGACCTTGTCTGAACCAAATAATATTATGCAAGGACAGAGGAGGGAAAATGCCACGAGCCCAACAAGACTTCCCAATGTTTCATGTTAGAGTGAACTGCCTTAATAGTGGGCATTTCTACCACTAGCAAATCTACAGTTTATTAAAGCATCATGGTACAAGAAAGAAGAAAAGAGGAATCTGCCAACTCTCTTTATTTATTCATTTTAAACACACATTACTGTTTCTTTAGATGATTCAATACCTCTGCATGGAAATCGCTTTGTTGTAGTAACCAATATGTTCATTTGATTTAGTCCACAGCCTATGGTTGTGACATCTCCAACCACATTCACACTATACATTTAAAGCACTATGACACCACGACAGACAGGAAGGGGAGTGGAGCCCCTCCTGCAGCCATGTGTTAGTGGGTGCAGACAAAAAGGGTTTGTGAAAGGTCTAGGGTTTCCATTTGGCCTGATGTAAGCGAGGAGGAAGGGACGCGGGTGACGCTGTGGGTTAAAGCACAGAGCCTAGGACTTGCTGATCATGAAGGTCGGTGGTTTGAATCCCCGCGAAGAGGTGAGCGCCCGTTGCTCGGTCCCGGCTCCTGCCAACCTAGCAGTTCAAAAGCACATCAAAGTGCAAGTAGATAAATAGGTACCGCTCCAGCGGGAAGGTAAACAGCATTTCCGTGCGCTGCTCTGGTTCGCCAGAAGTGGCTTAGTCATGCTGGCCACATGACCCAGAAGCTGTCTGCGGACAAACGCTGGCTCCCTTGGCCTATAGAGCGAGATGAGCGCCGCAACCCCAGAGTCGGTCACGACTGGACCTAATGGTCAGGGGTCCCTTTACCTTTACCTTAAGCAAGGAGGGAGTTTAGTTTGGAGTTGGCAAGCTGCAGAGAAAGTGGGGGTCAAAGCACCATGTGGGCTGACAGGCCGTTATAGGGACAGAGAGCATGGCTTTTTGCTGTTTTGGATCCAAGACTGCTGCACCTATGGGAGAAGCAGGAGATGTGAATTCGCTGAACTCCTTCTCTCTAGGGCTCAGGTTGCATATATGTGTAAATAAATGGTATATCATTACAATACCACAGTCTCTGCTGTGCCTCATTGTCCAAATGGTACTCCTAGAATCTTACAATGCTCAGAGATTGGGGTGACATGAAACACACACACACATACACACACACACGGTTTGGAAGGTCAGCGGCAGAGTCCTACATACGTAATTCTCCACAATGATCTGTCACAAAACTGAAATAACTTGTATAGTGTTACATAACATTTCCTGCTATATCTAGCTCAGTTTCAGACAACATGATACAATAAAAGGCATATAGATAAAATATATGTTGATGGGAAAGAACTGAAAAAAGCACTATTGACATATGGAAGACTAGCTGGTTACTCGATTATATTTCTATATCCAAATGATATATCTATTGATGAATTCAGTCAACAGGACTATGTTTTAGCACAGTTTTGCATATTGATTCATTTGTATGATAGAATTACAAGGGCTTGTCACAAACAAAGTTATTTACCTCCTATCACTATAATAAATTTTCTTGCGGGAATAATTCTTTTATTTTTTAGAGAAAAGAGTGGAGGAATAGAAGAGCAAATTTGCAGATCTCATGGAACTGTTTTATAAATGCAAAGCCGTACATCGAAGCTCAGGAAAGTTGCTTAATGTATAGTAACTATATTCCTTCCCACCCACTCACGTGCAAATTTCAAATGTTTGTGTGGTGAATCTGAAAGATGCCCAGGGTGGAAAGGATTAACTAGGCAGCACTGCATCCTCTGCTTCCTTCAACTTTAAGAGCATAGCTTCCTGATGTTTCATCAAGCTCGGCCCTTGAATCACCTCAGCTACGCTGTGGATGATTTCCTCATTCTGAATCTCTCCCACGTTGAATGAACACTGTCACAAGGTGGAAGTGACTTCATCTCAGGGCAGTCACAGCCTTACCTAAAAAAACACAGGTTTATTCACCGATGAAGAACAAAGGTCACAGTACCTGGAAATACAGAACATGATAATCATAAGGAATCACAATATTTTCCAAAATATAAACAACAACAGCATAATGCTGCCTTGCCATAAGCAATTATGACCATGGATGAGGAGCCTGTGGCCCTCAAGATGTTGCTAGACTACATCCCCCATCACCCTGGAACAGTGGCCATGCTGGCAAGGCTGATGGGAGCTGATGTCCAGCAGGTTCCCTATCACTGAATAAAATGGTAACATCCCCACCTGCACTAGGTTTGTAATGTTTCAGAAACTTGAGCCCTTGGATTTATGGTAGCAGCAGTAACATTTCTGTGACTGTTTAATAAACGTGGTTATGCACAGCCAGTGCTGGATTTACATTTAAGCTAAACAAGCTATAGCTTAGGGCCCCACTCTCTTGGCCTCCCCCCCAAAAATAAAAAAAACAACAACTGGATGTACATTTCCAAAATATAAGATAAAAAACAAATAAAATAAAACCTACGTACAGCAACAGTGTTGTGTGTTGTGTATGGACCTATTTGGTCCATAAATTACCATATAGCATATATTCAACACAATTTTGGTTGTTGTTGACAAAGGACAGCTGGATATATAAATGGCCCCATTACCTTCAGTAGGGCCTCATCAAACCTCATCCGGCCCTGTGCACACCTGAAGCTCTGGTGAGTGATTTCAGGGGTGCCAGAACATCTCTCAGGTTAGGTTTATTCAGGATGAAGCTCACTTAAAAATGTTGTGTTGTCTTTTTTGTGATGTATGGTTTTATTTACACACATATACAGGCTGAGTATAAGACAAACGGCCTCACAGCATTTACACTGCGATAGATAATAGTCTCCTCCCTCAGCTTTCCAGGCAGGCTCCTTAATGCCCTAGCACTGGATCCTCACAGAGAGCAAAACCATGTCCCTTTTGTGTTTGCAAGTCCAGCTCCAAGATAAGACTGAATATTCTTCTTTCACAGTCACTCCCAGCCAGTGGGGGAATGGGGAAAAAACTGAACTCTGATTCCTAAATGGCTCTCTCCTTTCAAAATCACTTAAGGCTATTGGCTGCTTTTCTAGAACCATCAAAGTAACCTCCAGCATCTCTGCTTGTTCCTATTGGAGCAATCCTAAGTGTAGGATGCCAGCGAAATTTACAGTTGCTCAAATTAAGCTGGTGTAAATTATTCTTGTTCCAAACTCTGTTCAGGGATGTGGCTGCTGCCATGTGAGCCAGGTCTAAGCCTGGCCGAGGGAAAACAAGCTTTTACAATAGTCTGACTCACACCACCCTTCTTCTTCTTCTTCTTCTTCTTCTTCTTCTTCTTCTTCTTCTTCTTCTTCTTCTTCTTCTTCTTCTTCTTCTGCGATCACTCATAGCCAAGTAAGATTGTCTTCCATAAACACAGTTTTTACAGTGAGTCCATAAGTGATTGTGGAGGCCAATTCTGGATCCACATGTCCTTCCACAGTGGGGACATAGGTTTCCGGGTGGGAGTTGATCACGGTGAGGGTTTGCCAAGCATGCCTTCCTCTTAGCACATTTCTCCTTTTCGTCTTGCGTTCAAGCGCCTTCAAAGTCCATGACACCTTTGCTGTCCAACTGGCGCGCTTGCAGGCCAGTGTTTCCCAGTTGCCAGTGTTTATACTGCATTTTTTAAGATTTGCCTTGAGAGAGTCTTTAAATCTCTTTTGTTGACCACCATTTTTAAGTTCAGAATAGAGTAGTTGCTTTGGAAGATGATAATCAGGCATCCGCACAACATGACCAGTCCAACGAAGTTGATGTTGAAGAATCATTGCTTTAATCTTTGCTTCTTCCAGTACACTGACATTAGTTCGCCCGTCTTCCCAAGTGATGTGTAAAAATTTTCGGAGACACCGTTGATGGAATCTTTCGAGGAGTTGGAGATGGCGTTTATAAGTGGTCCACATTTCACAAGCATACAGCTATGGTAGTTCCATAGCTTTGTAAACAAGCATTTTGGTTTCCCTGCGAATGTCCCAGTCCTCAAGCACTCTGCACTTCAATTGGGAGAAAGCTGCACTCGCAGAGCTCAGGCGATGCTGGATTTCGGCATCAATGTCAGGGATGCCAGGTCACATGACTGAGCTGAACAGAGTTAGGGCAGCGGTCCAAATCCTGCCACTCCCCCAGAATGGAACACCCATGATTGTAATCATGTCATAATGCCTGAGAAGGATTAAAATTATTTATTGGATATTTTTAGACCTCATGCTTCTTCCAATCTGGAGCACAGGGCAGCTTTGCATAAGAAAACATTAAATACCACTAGTACCAATAGGAGTAGAATAGGAGTGTGCCTCCCTTTCTCTTCTCACTGAGCCAAAATAGGGAAAAAACCCATGCCAGCAACCAATACCTAATTTTTACAACAGGTGAATCTGTTTCAAAAAATACATTTTATTAAAATGCCCAGCTAACATACCCTGTTGCCTGTCAATATTCAACAGCTCTGCACTTCCGTTTTTGTCTTAGCTCTCCGTGACTGTAAAATATTAAACAAGGGCAGAGCATAACCTTTTGCACAATCCAGAACCAGTCCAAGCCAGAATTATTTCAGAAAGCACATCATCTGTGTCTCAGTGCATAGTTTAGACAGTCTGCCCACAATGTTCGTCACATTACAGGCTTCGCAGGAAGTAAAAGAAACTCTCTCTCTCTTTTTTATAGCTTTATTCAGACTTTTCAAAATACAATAATACAGAGAATATTATAGATAGTAATAAAGGTATAAAGAGAGAAAGAAAGATAAAACAGAAAGAAATAGGTAAAAAAGACTTTCAACATTTACAATAATTCTTCAGAATACTCAAATGTTCCATCTAGATTAATATCCAGCAGTTCCTCCCTCTGTAAGGTGATATTTTTCCAGTCATCAATCCAGGACTCTCCAGTTCATTCATTTCTTTCAATACAAGAAGTTCAAAGGAGATTCTTCTATAGTTTTTATAGTCCACAACAGTTGTCTAGTCCAACATCATATTACCTCCAATAGCGTATTAACATTCAATCCTTATTTCTTATTTCCTCCAAATTTCTTCACTGTGTTTATGTATTAGGATAGCAACCCATAATTATTTATTATACAATCCTTAATTCACACCTAAGTCAACACCTTCCAATCTCATTTCCTGTCAACCATGTTTATCAATACTTAAAAAAAATATATTCAAATTTCCACCTCTCCCTTTTCCAATCTTTTCCCAGAAAAGTTGCAAGAAACTCTCATGTGGTGTCAGGAAGGGTGTTCCTGAGTTGTTCAGTAAGTGAGGCACTTGTCTCATGAACTCATTCTTCACAGTTTCCATATATTGTTGCCTTTGCCATTATCTGCAGTTCAATTCAATAAATAAATAAACAAACCAACCAGGGGAGACCATTAGCTTCAAAAGGCCTGCCAGCCAGATGAATGGCATCAATCCCTTCCCCCACATAAAATGATGAAACTGATGGAGAATTCCAGAGAACTCAAAAGCTTGCATACTATTTTGTGATTTTTGATTGGTTTAAGAAAGATATTGCCCTAATATGAGTTTTCAACAGTCACATTAGTGGTCAGAATATTCATTGGTAAAATATGCTTTTGCACTGCATTTTTTAAAAATATCCAACAGGAAAAGGGTTCATTCATGAAACCTGCTGGCTGGCCCTGGGCACGTTATCATCCCTCATAGGAACATTGAAATCATATACCAAGTCAAACCATCAGTCCATCTTCCTCAGTACTGTTTATATGGACTGGCTGTTGCCTGGAGTTGCCAGCGATTCAACCTGGAGTTTCCCCCTGCAAGCAGAAGTTCTGTCATTGAGCTGTGGCCCTTCCCCACATCTAAACTTATCTCAAAGGGGCATTGTGAAGGTCAACTGAATCTCATATGCATTGCTTTGAGCTTGCTGGAAGTAATCTCTATGGCCACTAGATGGCACAGCTGTTCGGAAATACAGTGGTACCTCGTGTTAAGTACTTAATTCGTTCTGGAGGTCTGTTCTTAACCTGAAACTGTTCTTAACCTTAAGCACCACTTTAGCTAATGGGGCATCCTGCTGCCGCTGCGCTGCCGCTGCACGATTTCTGTTCTCATCCTGAAGCAAAATTCTTAACCCGAGGTAATATTTCTGGGTTGGCGGAGTCTGTAGTGGGTTAAACCACAGAGCCTAGGACTTGCCGATCAGAAGGTCGGCGGTTCAAATCCCTATGATGGGGTGAGCTCCCATTGCTCGGTCCCTGCTCCTGCCAACCTAGCAGTTTGAAAGCAAGTCAAAGTGCAAGTAGATAGATAGGTACCGCTCCGGAGGGAAGGTAAACGGCGTTTCCGTGCGCTGCTCTGGTTCGCCAGAAGCGGCCTAGTCATGCTGGCCACATGACCCGGAAGCTGTATGCCGGCTCCCTCAGCCAATAAAGCGAGATGAGTGCCACAACCCCAGAGTCGGCCACGACTGGACCTAATGGTCAGGGGTCCCTTTACCTTTACCTAACCTGAAGCATATGTAACCTGAAGTGTATGTAACCCGAGGTACCACTTTAACTGGGGAATGCCAATTAATCCTGATGTCCCCCATGGGAAACTATGAAATTAAAAATGGCTGACTGCCTGAATTCAAAAAGCGCTGGACTTGTCTCACTCTGTAGCCAAAAGAGCCCCCAAGCAGAGTTTAAAGCTGAAATATATGCAATGTTTGCAAAGTGGGGAAATACCGGTTGTTACATCTGTAAATATTCCAGTATTAAGCATTCACAATGTGCTCCACCACCTCTACCCCTCTCACAGTGAATATACCACAAACTGAAGTAAGTTCAAATGCTTTATTTACAGTAACCAGAGGTCTTACTGATGCATCATTCAACGCCACATCAGAAACAGGTAAAACGTTTTTAAAGCACAAACTACAAAAAGTATCTTCAAACATGGAGTCTGGGCACAAACCGCCAGCATCATGCGTCTGGTCAGTTACATGGTTCAAAGTGTAGATGGAGAGAAAGGAACAGGAAACAAGGCTTACTTCCTCCCTCCCCAAAGGTGAGGCGGCATGACCTAGCCAAGCCTTCTCTAGCAGTTCACAGCTCTGTGGTCCTTAACCCCTTCATTTACTAACTAGCATAGACACGCATTGTTAGGTCTGACTGCAAAATGTCCCACAACGGTTGCTTCATTAAACTTTCACTAGCTCTGTTTGCAACTTAGGAATGAGCGAGCCCAAGGCTTCCAATATCAGGCTGCTAAGGCCATTGTGAGATGACCTCCACTGTGACGTCACCCCCTGCTAACTCACCAGAGTAAGCCTCAGAGCATTGCTGGACCTGCTTCCTAGAAGCTAGCCAGCTACCTGCTCATATTTCTTGATATTGCTCAAAAAGGAAGAACCATATCAACGAACATGTAAGTAGGACTTTTCTCCCACAGCTTCTGCATTGTGCCTGTCTCATCGTTTATGATGGTTCATGCCAGTCCCTCACAGGGGGTAAGGGGCTATTTCTTCCCTAGCTAAGATTGGCTTTCTCAGTCAGGAGCATGGTAAACACAGCAGCTGCCCCCTTTTAGCCCCTGCCTCTGGGCTTGAGGAAAACACTCCCTTCCCAGGACAGTTTGAGATACCAGCTTGCCGGCAATCTGAACCATTTTAAGATCAAGAAGATGCAAATAGCTACTGGTGACAAGTGGGAATTCATGTCACATCTTGAACCTTGACGTGGCTCAGGGGCACTGCAGTCATGTAACAGGGGAAGAGTCTGCGAGTCTCATTTCTCACCTACTTCCTCATTTTGCTCTAGGCTTCAACGACTGCAATCCTTATTGAAAAAGAACAGCAAAGTCACCCCGCAGACTCCAGTGGAAGGGGGACCAATTCCTTCCCTGGAAGTATGGGAAGACCATGGCGAAAGGGTACAGTCATCCCCACCTGGCTGCCAACACAGTGAAACACATTCCCCATACGAATTTGGAGCTTCCTACTAGGCGCTTATGGGCGTGGTGGGTGCCATTTATGTTGGCTTCCATCTCCAGTGTGAGGAGGCACCTGGGCTGTTTCAGGCAAGCCGTCAAAGATCTCTTCCCATCACTTTAATGGCTTCTTGCCTTTTATAACTTCCAGGGGATCGGCATGGCCATCAATTTCTTAGCAGCAATAGAAGCAGAAAGGAAGCCCATCATGGCAAAGGAGGACCTTGCTAAGAAGATAGTGGTGAGTGAGGTAGTACTTTGAGAAGGTATCACCCACAGGGTGGATAGGAGAGATCTTAGCAGTGGATTTTCTGCAAGATATTCTGGTGGTGGGTAAGGCTAGTGCACGGCAGAGAAGAGAACAATGGAAATGGAGGACCTGCATGTCTAGAACCTCTTTCTGTGGAGAGGTCTACGTGTAACATGTGGGTTCCTGGGATATGTGGCTTCTTCTGCACATGGAAACCTTCACATTGATACTGTACAGATATGGGTTTTGTGGAGTTGCATTTCATGCTTGATAACTTGCTTGCATGTCCAATATCAAGAAAACAGCTCAAAGTCTGTTGGTGGTGAAGTTATGAGTAAACTACTTTAGGGAGCTGAGAGGAACTACGTGCAGCTGATTTCCATTTCTTCTGTCCCCCCCCCCCATCTCTTCAAGGGGCTGATGGAGCGATACAAAGACCATCCCCTTGCCTTTTTCATTTTTACCAGCTGCATGAATGCAATCGCAAATCTGAGGTAAGTTGTGGTAGGAGTCTGGTGGAACAGGAGATATTTTTCCCCACGCCATAGAGCAGTCAGAAGCAAAGGCCTGGAGTGAGCAAATGCACTACAAAGAAGCAGATTGTGCTCCACTAGCCACAAATCCTGGCAAATCGACAAGTGGGTGAACAAGGAGCTGAGGATTATTGGCTCTGATGAGGTTCTGGGAAGAGCTTTTGACTCTCCTAACAACCCTCCACAGGTCTTTTAGAGAAGTTGGCCTCAGGCAGGCTTGGGGGAATTGCCCTGTTTCTAAGTAGACATGTGCTTCAGATAGACTGTGCTATAAATCTGCTTGCAGCCTAGGAAAATGATATTCTCTTTTTCTTTCATCATCAATGGGGAAGCCTCTGCCTTTCGAGCAACTACGCTTGCAAGTTTCCATCCCCTTGGCAGAGTTTGGATCCAGAAAGCCTCTTTCCAAGAGCAACTTTCCTATAGGTTCCTACATTATGGGTGCATCAGTTGTTTTGGCAAACGGTGTGGCAAAAAAAATCGGTCACATTTTTGCGGATTCATCATCCCGCATGCATGTGGGGTGAGATTTTCTGCTACTTTTTTTTTAAAAGGGTGGGTAAGGATCTCCCCCCCCCCCGAACTTACAAGGACCGATGACTGACCTTACTTAACTTAAATAATAGCAGAGATGTTTTTTTTCTTTTACTTTATTATCCATCGCTGCTGACTAGACAAAACTCCTAGAAGCTTCCCAGTCCACCTGAGCATTCTCATATACCAGAGATGCAAGGAAGTCTGGCTGGGCTGGGAGGCTGTGGGCAGACTCCTGCTGCCATGGGAACTGCAACCTTGTTTATGATAGTTATAAACAGGTACAGAAACCAACAGACACCTTGAGGTTTTCTTTTTCTTTTTTGGAGTAAATTGTACCAATTCCTCTGACATGTCACCCAAATGTGCATATCTTTTCCCCTCTGGTTCTCAGGGATACCTTCTTTTGGGCTGGATGATGGAGCCAAGCTCAACTTCAGCCAAATCTGACGAATATTCCCTCCATCACATAATAGAATCCTGGTTTTTCCTCCCCCCTTACAGCAGAAGCAGCCCTCCGCTCTCAGAGAAACTAGAGGCGAAGCTGCTCCAAGTCACTCTTTCCCGCCTCATTATAAAGAGCACAGAAAGTGAAGCGGTTTGCGACAAGGTAAATTCTTACTGAACTTCAAGAGTCTTGACAAACACCGTGGTCACCAATCCCTTGTCTCTGAGCTGAACCACTAAGGCACATTTCATCTTGAGCAATGCAAAGACTTCTGCATTTCAGATGAAGCAGGAGGAGGTATTATGACACCAAGCCCACCTTTGCACCCTCTGTGAATGGATCCCCTTCCCAAAGGAGGAACTGTCTTAGACAGTCTGAGTGAAAAGGCTCTGCATAGCTCCTTTCCTGCCTGCTCTGTTTGGGGATGGAGGTCTGCTATGTAGCAATGACGTTGCTTGCTTTCTGTTGCTTGCAGGCCCTTTGCAGAGGAGCCTCTGAAGCCCTGGGTGCAATGCTCAAGGGGCTGCTTTCAGAGGCCCCCACAATGAACCACCTTCTGAAGATCTTGGAGGTGAGGGTTGAATGTTGAGTCTATTCCTTTCAAGTGTGGTGTGCTGCTGATGGACAGACTGCCTACCCTCCACCATTTCTCAAATGAAAATAGGGATGTCCTATTCGATACCCTCCAACATTTCTTCAATGAAAATAAGAGACTTCCCCTTCAACATTTCTCCAATGAAAACAGGGACATCCTAAGGGAAAGCGGGACATTCCAGGATCAAATCAGAAACCGCGACAGCTTATGTAAACCCGGGACTGTCCCTGGACTGGCAGGGAGATCTTACCACTGGGGGGGGGGGTATTTCATTCGTGAAATTGTTCCCTATGGGGGCTGTGTCTCTCTGGCTGGATGACTAGACCCATTGCTTTTTTCTAAAAAAATGTTTGGGGTGCTCTCATTTTCCTAATATTGAAATACTGCCCCTCAATGACATCAAACTTAGATTCGCAAAATATTTAGGGGTATGTGTACCCCTGTGTACCCCCAGAAAAAAGCACTGACTAGACCTCTTTCAAAATGCATTCCGCATGCTCAGTATGTTTTGAGCCAGTTTAACTGTTCCCCAGAATGTCTGCAGAATTGCTGCCTTTTCTGGAAAACAAAGTCCATGTAAAGGTAAAGGACCCCTGGCAGTTAAGCCCAGTCGCAAAGGACTCTGGGGTTGCGGTGCTCATCTCACTTTACTGGCCAAGGGAGCCGACGTTTGTCCGCAGACAGTTTTTCCAGGTGATGTGGCCAGCATGACTAAGCCGCTTCTCACGAACCAGAGCAGCGCACAGAAACGCCGTTTACCTTCCTGCCGGAGCGGTACCTATTTATCTAATTGCACTTTGACGTGCTTTCGAACTGCTAGGTCCATGTAGAGTTCTTTAAAATCAAACCCAGGGGCACAGCTCTCGAAGATCACGATAATAGACTTGGGAGATTTCTTTGGCCTGTGCAATGATTCTGAGCTGCTTTTTCCTTCCTCAGCACTTCCAACAGTACATGAGGTCTTCAGACCGGCTAGAGAAGTCCCAGGCCATCAAAGCCACCAATTATATTTGCTTGGAAGCCTATTACAGTCTCGGCCTGCATTACGATGTGAGTATTCAACATGTGAGTGGAGCTTGGCATTAGAAGTCCACAGAACCCTGGGATGGGAAGCAAGAAGAAGGACCAGAGAACATTTCCTCCCAATCTCCACTGGAGGTTCTCCTTCCTGAAGATGGCCTTGTGGGGCCTTAAGACTAAAGGGGCAAGAAGTTGAGTTACTTGGTGGATCTGGGGGGTGAGAAGTAATGAAAGAAGCTCACTTTGATGGCTCTGACTGTGGGATTTTATCTATCTCTCCAGCTTCATGAAATGCGGGAGCATCTGAGCCGATTATGGAGGAGCAGGAAGATCAAGCAGAAATAGGCTCTTCCTGTTGTCTCTTCCTTTCTTGATCCCACCTAAAGGTGCCAACGCTGGGTCCAGCGCTGTATAGGCAGATCAAGCCCACTTCCACCTCTGCAAACTGTATATATTGATGTACAAATACGGACAATTATTTAGAGCCTGTGTTGTGGATTGAAGATGGTTTGTTTTAAGATTGTTTTAGTCTGCCTTTCAGGCAAAATATACAAAATATATAAGTGCATGCAGTTTCAAAGCTCTTTCTTATGTTCTTATTAGAACTTGCGCAGATCCAATGAAGCAGTTCAAGCAGCCTCTTGCATTCTTAAATTAGTTCAACGTGAACTTGGCTGGTTTAACCAACTTCCAGTTGGTTAAAAGTCCAGCTTCTTTATGTATCAAATAAGCAGTGCTACTTGAGCCATCAGATGCAAACTGGTCATTTTGTATGTGTTCGGTTTGTATACATTTCCTCACCACTAGATGTCATTATTGCTGCAATTTTATTTCTGTTGTTTAGTTTTCACTGTGAGACTGCATCTACACTCTTGTTTGCAGTCCACTCACTGCATTCCCAGTACAGGGTTTTTGATCTGTGTTCACATGGACATTATCCAGAATGCATATGTATTCTGTTGTTTGTCGTAAAATACTTCTGCTTGGGAGACACTGTTTCTCAATAAAGCTTCCCACTGAATGGAACTTTTGAATCATTCCTAATTCGTCGCTAGCCAAGACACAAGCAACTTTGCATAGGATAAAGACATCGCCGCCTCATCAGTGCCCACTGATGTATATACACAAACAGAAACAAATCTGACACTAATGAATCCATGCTGATGTGAACAGCTTTGGAAGAGGAGGTGGAAGAGCTGTCAAGCACCCTGAAAACCCCCAACAAATTTCACTGCACTCTAAAGAGGTAACATGAAGAATCATAGAATCATAGAGTTGGAAAAGACCACAAGGGCCATCGAGTCCAACCCCCTGCCAAGCAGGAAACACCATCAGAGCACTCCTGACATATGGTTGTCAAGCCTCTGCTTAAAGACCTCCAAAGTAGGAGACTCCACCACACTCCTTGGCAGCAAATTCCACTGTCGAACAGCTCTTACTGTCAGGAAGTTCTTCCTAATGTTTAGGTGGAATCTTCTTTCTTGTAGTTTGGATCCATTGCTCTGTGTCCGCTTCTCTGGAGCAGCAGAAAACAACCTTTCTCCCTCCTCTATGTGACATCCTTTTATATATTTGAACATGGCTATCATATCACCCCTTAACCTCCTCTTCTCCAGGCTAAACATGCCCAGCTCCCTTAGCCGTTCCTCATAAGGCATCGTTTCCAGGCCTTTGACCATTTTGGTTGCCCTCCTCTGGACACGTTCCAGTTTGTCAGTGTCCTTCTTGAATTGTGGTGCCCAGAACTGGACACAGTACTCCAGGTGTGGTCTGACCAGAGCAGAATACAGTGGCACTATTACTTCCCTTGATCTAGATGCTATACTCCTATTGATGCAGCCCAGAATTGCATTGGCTTTTTTAGCTGCCGCGTCACACTGTTGGCTCATGTCAAGTTTGTGGTCAACCAAGACTCCTAGATCCTTTTCACATGTACTGCTCTCAAGCCAGGTGTCACCCATCTTGTATTTGTGCCTCTCATTTTTTTTGCCCAAGTGCAATACTTTACATTTCTCCCTGTTAAAATTCATCTTGTTTGTTTTTGCCCAGTTCTCACCCTATTTGCTCACCCTATGAGCAAATGATTTTGGAGTTTTATTTCTGAATTCATTTTGTGTGTGCTTGTGTGCTTAGTGTAGATCTGCTAATCACGCTATATGTTATCTCTACTATGAGAGGCAATGTGCCTCTCAATGCCAATTGCTGGGGAGCAACACAGAGGGAAGGCTATTGTCCCCATGCTTTTTAGGCTTCCAGAGTTATTTGGTTGGCCATCGTAGAAAGAGAATGCCAGGCCGATCCAGCAGGAGATTCTTCTTAATATTACTGCCCAGCCAGATATCAGTAATGCATAATAAAAACAACCCCAGTATTTTTTTCCAGGCTAATCTGGGATATCTGATGAATCAGTGTGGATGCTAGTCTATACTATGCTAGTATAGTTCTGCTCCTCGGCCCTTTTAGCTGGCCTTTAAAACACTGGAGTGAGTGAAAGGATAAATGTACCCAGGGAGCAATGAAGAGGACAAAGCAGCTATGGAAACAGAGTATCGCTGACAAAGGTTTAGTGTGGAAACCAGGGCAAAGGGCCAATTCAGAATTTCAGGGCCGGCTGAAATAAATCAGATTCTGAACAGACATAATCCAGCTACAGATGAATAAACAGCACTTGAATGAAAAAACGGACTCGTTCAAGAGTGGAGGAGGAGAGATCCCATGATGAGATTCCCAAGAGAGATGGCAGTAAAAAAAAAAAAAAGAACTATGTAAAATATAGGCAAATACTCCTACACAGACCTACAGGAAAACAGGATAGTTTAGCAACTTAGATCCAACTCAGAGTGAAGGACCCATTTTAATTAAAACAGAGTAGCAGGGCACAAAAATTATTTCTCACCATATTAGACACAGAAGAGAGATTGGTGATAGCTCATCATAGGAGCCAACTCCTAGGGGCTGAGGGAGCTTTGCCCCCCATGAAATATTTGAGCCCCCCTCCAAGTTGATGGGCATTGCCATTCAAATGGTGTGCACACACCATGTCATATATCAATTATTTGGGGTGGGGCTTACCTCCCCTCCCCAATATTTTATTTAAGTTGGCACCCCTGTAGTTCATTATCAGTTTATTACCACCCCCGTGCACCAGCCATAGGATGTTTAGCAGACAAAGGACAGTATCCAACACTAGGCCTACTCAGAGTAAACCCATTGAAATTAATGGGCATAGCTAATTTGGATTTATTAATTTGAGGTCTACTTTGAGTGAAACTTAGCTGGCTGCAAGCCAAAAGAGTAACAAAGATGTGTGGAACTCCCAATTAGTTTCCTAAGTTTAGCTGCTGCCTGTCTGCCTGTCTTTATGCCTCAGAAACCTTCGTTTTGTGTCCCTGGCTAGGGGCAACCCTGCTCTGGCCTGGAAATGCCTGATTTCCTCCTTGCTTTGGGGCTTAATCTATTGCCGAAGTTTTCACCCCCTCTCATTTGTTTCAGCCGAGTAAGTAAGGCTATGCAACAAGCCTCCCACTATCTTTTGTCCTCCCCTTTCCTGCCTTATCCTTTATATTTCTCCTTCACTGTCCAGCCTTGTAACAAAGAGTTCATCAACTGATATGTCTTTTGCCTTTCTCTAAATAAATACACTCCTGTTTTTGGATCAAATTCTGAAGTCCCATCTTGGTCTTTCGTTTGTAGCAGCTCCATGGTGAGACACCACTATCTAAACTGAGGAACCTATGTTATGCACTCTAGATCCTGTTAATCTGGCGGCTAGGATAGTTCCTTAGCCATCTCTATGCTATGGAAGGTGGTCTGGCAAGAAAACCCCCAGCTCTGCAGAGGGAAGACGTTTGCCTCGTACTACCTCATTCCCCAGCAATTCATTATTTCTAAAGCAGTGGTGCAGTTAGGGGAGCTTTAGACTCTAGACAATTAAGACAATTGTCTTAGGGTGGCTCCAGTGGTGTAGCTAGCTGCTAGGGCACCCAGGGCAGTGCAAATGCCCTGCACCTGGGGCGGGGCAAGCTGGGGCAGAGCACGCAGCATAGAACCTCCACAGAGTCTGTAAGCACCACATTGCTGTTTCGGGCGGAGCCTGCAGGTGTCTGAGCCATCACATCACTCCCCAGGACCAGGACATGTGGACCAGGCCCCGCGATCACCCCCCTCAGTGTTGACACCCGGGGCAGTCTGCACCCACCGCAGTCCCTTCCTACGCCACCAAGTGGCTCCCCCCTTTTTAAGATAATATGTATTGCTTTATGTATTTTAAAAGTATTATCACCACCATCATTATTAGTCAGTGTCCAGATGTACAAATAAGACAGCACATAGCATCTGTGGAATCCACCTCCCTTTCAGACCTAAGGTATACCAACTGTGACTTGCAACAAAACACTGAGGTTTGATGTTTCTGTTCAATGTTCATTCCTCCATTTCCTCCTCTTGGTTTTCTACCTCCCTCCTTATTTTTGAATGGTGCCATTTTGGTGCCATAGATAGCATCTCTCAAAGAATATTGGTAATGGATGGATTCTCTCTCTCTCTCTCTCTCTCTCTCTCTCTCTCTCTCTCTCTCTCACACACACACACACACACACACAGAGAGAGAGAGAGAGAGAGAGAGAGAGAGAGAGAGAGAGAGAGAGACAGACAGAGAGAGACAGACAGAGAGAGACAGAGAGAGACTCTTTCAGACAAAACATTGTTGTCTTGATTGTCCTAGGGGTCAAGCTGCAAATTCAATATATCTGAAAGTTCTTGGGAGCATGCAGAGATTATGCTCAGCAAACAACTGGAACCACTAAATGAAAGAAAATAAGAACAAGAATAGTAACAGTGAAATGGTAAGCTTTGTAGAGATTTAGCTGTTCCCACTGCAATCCCACTCTTCATTTGCAATAAAACCCCAAAGCGGCAGGATAAAGTCCTACGGATTTGTTTTCATTCTTGTGGACAGTGGAAACCAATATTAGTTTTTGTGTGCTGAAGTTTAGGTGGGAAGGCCTGCATAAGTAAAACTGCCTCTCAAGATCCGAGTGCAAAGGTGGTGCCATGGAAGCTGCCGAGCATGGAGAATGTGGACCGAGGATGTGGACAGGCTGCTTGGACAAGTGAAACCGACCACCTGTCTCCTTGATCCTTGCCCATCCTGGCTGATAAAAGCGAGCCGGGAAGGGCTGGGCGATGGGCTCTGCGGGGTGGTGAATGCTTCCCTCTGTGAGGGAGCCTTCCCAGACCCGCTGAAAGAGGCGGTCATTAAACCGCTTCTTAAAAAACATCTTTAGACCCAGCCAATTTGGCCACCTATCACCCAGTCTCAAATTTACCATTCTTGGGCAAGGTGATTGAGCGGGTGGTTGCCAGACAACTCCAAGCACGCCTGGAGGATGCGGACCATTTGGATCCCTTCCAATTGGGATTCAGGCCTCACCATGGGACTGAAACTGCCTTGGTCGCGCTGGTTGATGATCTCCGGCGAGCTAGGGACAAAGGTGAGAGCTGTTTCCTAGTTCTGCTGGATCTCTCAGCGGCCTTTGATACCATCGACCATAACATCCTTCTGGACCGTCTAGAGGAGCTGGGAGCTGGGGGCACTGTTATACGGTGGTTCCGCTCCTTTCTCCTGGGCCCTGTCCAGAAAGTGGTGGTGGGGAATGAGTATTCAGACCCCTGGGCTCTCACTTGTGGGGTGCCTCAGGGTTCCGTCCTCTCCCCCGTGCTTTTTAATATCTATATGAAGCCGCTGGGAAAGATCATCAGGGGGTTTGGGCTGGGTGTTCATCAGTATGCAGATGACACCCAGCTCTACCTCTCCTTTAAATCAGAACCAGTGAAGGCGGTGAAGGTCCTGTGTGAGTGCCTGGAGGCGGTTGGAGGATGGATGGCAGCTAACAGATTGAGGTTGAATCCTGACAAGACAGAAGTACTGTTTTGGGGGGACAGGGGACGGGCGGGTGTGGGGGATTCCCTGGTCCTGAATGGGGTAACTGTGCCCCTGAAGGAACAGGTGCGCAGCCTGGGAGTCATTTTGGACTCACAGCTGTCCATGGAGGCACAGGTTAATTCTGTATCCAGGGCAGCTGTCTACTAGCTCCACCTGGTACGCAGGCTAAGACCCTACCTGCCCGCGGACTGTCTTGCCAGAGTGGTGCATGCTCTAGTTATCTCCCGCTTGGACTACTGCAACACGTTCTACGTGGGGCTACCTTTGAAGGTGACCCGGAAACTGCAATTAATCCAGAATGCGGCAGCTAGACTGGTGACTGGGAGTGGCCGCCGGGACCACATAACACCGGTTCTGAGAGATCTGCATTGGCTCCCAGTACGTTTCCGAGCACAATTCAAAGTGTTGGTGCTGACCTTTAAAGCCCTAAACGGCCTCAGTCCAGTATACCTGAAGGAGCGTCTCCACCCCCATCATTCTGCCCGGATGCTGAGGTCCAGTGCCGAGGGCCTTCTGGCGGTTCCCTCATTGCGAGAAGCAAAGCTACAGGGAACCAGGCAGAGGGCCTTCTCGGTAGTGGCGCCCGCCCTGTGGAACGCCCTTCCAGCAGATGTCAAAGCAATAAACAACTATTTTACTTTTAAAAGGCATCTGAAGGCAGCCCTCTTTAGGGAAGTTTTTAATGTTTGAAGCTGTACTGTTTTTAATATTCAGTTGGAAGCCGCCCAGAGTGGCTGGGGAAACCCAGCCAGATGGGCGAGGTATAAATAATAAATTATTATCATTATTATTATTATTATTATTATTATTATTATTATTATTATGGCAGCTGGGAAACCAAAGGCCCAGAGGAGGAAGATGGTTGTCATCTAGGACTTCCTTGGTGCCTCTTTGCTGAGCAGAAAGAGCACCAAGACTCATGAAGTCCAGCTTGGAAGCTGCACCCAGGAGAGAGCTATGATGCCTGGCTGCTTAGCCAGGGAGATATTTCCACCAAGGCTCACCATCAAAGGGGTAATGCAAAAGAGAAAGCACCCTTTGGGGTTGTCCTTTGGCAGCCAAAGAGAACAATGCAAAGGAACGCAAGAGCCCTGCTGGATCACATGAAATACCTATCCAGTTCGGTATCCTGTTTTCAACAGTGGCCAGTCAGATGCCTCTGGGAAGCCCCAAAACAAGGCACGTGGGCAACAGCCCCCCACTGCTCTTCTCTAGCAACTGGTAATGAGAGGCTTGCTAAGTCTGTTCCTGGATGTCTACTGTGTCTTGCAACTTGACAGCTGCCTGACCTGGCCTTTTGGAGATTTGCAGCTTCTAGTCTCCATTTTTGTTCTTTGGTCCTATTGTGAGAGGATGGCGTATTGATTGTAAACAAGAGCTGTCATTTCTCTATCGTATACCGAGTGGGTATTTTCTGACCTTTTGCTCCCTCTCTTTGCTTTTATAAGGAGGGAGGAGTGTTGCTGTGAGATAATGGCTATGTGTTTTGAGTCTGAGAGGCCAGAACACCAGATGCTGAAAGCCTGACGGCCAGATGTGAGGAAGGAGCTGTGGTGGCAGAACTGGAGAGGTGAATACCACCATATATTTCTTTGACCCCTGCCCTTCCTGATTGATGAAAGCAGGAGTCAGGGGGGAAGGATGAGGCCAGCTAATTGGGTGAAATACATGCATTTTGGAGGCACTTTTCAAAGATGATTTATATAACTGCTCACAATTCATGCCCTTTGGCTTGTATGTTTCCACAGGGTTCCATCTTGTGTATAGCGGGGGTGAGGCAATGTTTTGGCCTGGTGGGCCAGATCTTTATCTCCTCCTTCCCCCATGGACTTTGGCAGATGAGTGGGACCACCCTGATGCCATATTGACCAGCTGGTCTTCAGGTGATGGGCAGGGAGTTAAAAGCCCTTTTGCAGGCATTGCTAGTGTGACTCAGTTCTCCATGTGGAACTCAAGTCGCACAGCGGATGCAGCTGCCTCTCAACATGCTGCACACTTGACAGCGCATATGGCATCAAGTGTGGGGCAGGTGGGCATGCTCTGGGGTGATGGTCTGGTGGGCCGAATCTGGCCTGCAGGCCAGAGGTCTCTTATCCCTGCTGTATGGAACAACATAAAACAATTTGGAAAGATCATCTCAGAATTTAGGACATGTTGTCATTAGTATATTAATACCCAGCATTCTCTCCCTCACCTACCCCCTTATGATTCCAAGGAGATCCTGAGTCAGTACTTGAACTTGGGAGAGCTTTTAGACCCAGTATGGCTCTTGAATGTCCAGGCTGGGGCAGTGGACAGGTCTACTCTTGGAAGTTAGAAGTGTCAATTTCTGCAGCAAACTGATCCTGCCACAGATACATCCAGATCAGACAACAGACACATGCTCTATTTGAGTGCTTTTGAAAGTCACCCAGAAACCTAAACTTTTGCATATGTGTGGGCAGCAGCTTATGATTTAAACCATATCCTATAAATGTTATGCAAAGTTCACAGACTCTCATTTCCAGGCCCAAAGTGCTGGCTCTGTCCTGAATTATTTGGCAGCTGGAAAAGATACCCAAAGGAGACCACCTCCTATATGAATGTACCTTCGGCTAAGTCCCTGCTTTGTATACCAGCACCATCTGAAACAGGCTGGATGGGAACATGAAGTAGGGCCTTCTTAGTGGTGGCCACTGGGCTGCGAAGCTCTTAGCTGTGTTCAGTCTTCAACATGAATGATATTGGACTACAACCCTGTCCCCTTGGTTAAGGTGCAGCAGATGACAGGAGCTGCATTTCACTATCTGGGGACCCAGGTTTGAATAATTCTGATTTAGCTTTGCCTTTAGAAGACGGATCAAAACATTGCTGTTTAGATGTGCATTTTGCCATTAACTATCTTAGTATCTGCTGCTGACAATGCAGTTGGAATCTTGAGTTAAGCACATAGGGAAGCACTTTCTTTTCACAGAAAGCTACTGGACTGAATCTCTATTTCTTTCTTTCCCATTTAGCACTCACTTGTGTTGCACTTCAAGAGACCTGAAGCTATTGCATGTTACCCCCATTTGACCCACCGCCTAACACCAAGTTTGGGTTTGGAAAAATGTTTTAAAGCAAAATTGCTTTGAAAATAAGAGGCAACCATATTTCCACATGATTGTTTCTCCAACTAAACCATTTTGAATCTTTGATCTTGTGGTTCCTTGAATTTGGAACTTGATAGCTGAGAGCAAAACTTGAGACTTATATTGTTCAACTTCATACCCATAAGACTTACACATAAATGATAATGTGTAGGATTCTAGCAATGGGGCTGAATAACTCTTTGGCAAAAGTTCATAGTAAAATAAATTAAGAGGAAAGACTTTTACAGGTTTTTTGTTTAAATATTATTGCAAAATAACAAAATGTCAACCATGGATTAGAGACAATATTTCTTTAACGTTAGAGACCAAGTACAATAATTTTGCATTAAATTAATGCTAAGTCATAGTTATTGCAGCTCTCATAGAAAAATAAACTATCTCACAATGTACTAAAGTGACACATAAATAAATAAAACTGAAATAAAAAAGTTAGTCACGAACACTACAAAAATACACTTTAAATAAAAACATGTAGTAAGCTTCAACAGAAGTTACGGCAGTGATTTCAAAGTGTTTAATCTTATATTGAACAACGGGAAATTATTTTTACTCTGAACTCCTCTTTCCTAGAAAGAGCCTACACATTTTAAGCACTGAATCTATAAAAACAGGACTCATCCACGTTTGCTTTTACAAAAAAAAAAAAAAAAAAATACAGTACACATTAAAACTTGACGGAAGCAAAAAGTATCAGAAACCACTGCAAAATATACATTGCAAATTAGATGTGTTCGAATTGTATAGCGATACTGAAGTATGAACCAGATTGTGGCATGGCAAACAGAAGGAAAACCTGACATATCTGTATGCAGGAATCGTGGATAGCATGATGTTCCTCTTGGCATACTTAAGTATATTGGCACTAATTGCGTACCTTTTTTAAGGAGTGTGCAAAGTATCGGGGAGACTGAATAAAAACACAAAGAGATTTGGTTGTTTCAGCAAGAGAAGTTGCAAAATTTTCCAAAGAACAGCATACATTCTAATTCTAAAAGTGCTATGATTGTGCAGTTTTTGAGCCTTGTAGCCTCAGCCAAGCACAACTCCACTATCTCCAAAAATAAATAATTTTTCACTCAAAAATCCACAGGGCTGGATGCAAAGAGCTTCCAATAGCATTAGGAAAAGAGTTCCATGCATGCATGGACCAGGGGCAGAGCTTTAAAATACTAAAATATACCAGCTTTAATTTTTGGTTGACAAGAGCTAGAGTGGTGACTGACTCAGTTTGCTCTATTTCTCTACTGCCATCTTCTTATGTGCTTACCATATCACACTTTCCTGCACTAACACTATATTTTCCATTTCATGTATATAATGGAAAATATAGTGTGTGTGTGTGTGTGTGTGTACACACATACACAAAAACACACCCTGGTCAAATTGAGTCAAATGCTTTAGCGTATCTTCTTGATGTAGTAATTATTCCTAAGTAACAACGACCCATTAAAAAAAATTATCTTAAAAAAATCCAGTAGTGATTAACCCCTTTGATTATTCCAGTCTTCTACACAAAATGATTCTATCCAATTTTAGAAAGACTCGAAGCAAACAAAGTCAGAATAGTTAGTATGTATAGAAAAGAGAGTCATAAAGTGTGCTCTGTATACAAACGTACTTATACTTTTATCTAGTGTTCTCTGAAATGCAACACAGAAGGATCACCATATTCGTTCCTCCACATAAAGCAGTGGTTCTCAGGATGCAAGTCGAGTCTCCTTACTGAGATGCCAGAAGGAACACAGCCCCCCGCAAGGACTCTCAGCATTTCGAGCCCATGTTGGCATGGGGGTTATGACCCACGGATAGAAACAGGGCTAGCCTTAGGCAAAGCATGCTGTAGAATGGTAGCCTTAAGAGTCACTTGTGCCAGCCAGGGCGGAAGGGAGAGGTGGTAGTGGGAAAGACTTGTTGGCTGTGCTACCTCCCAGGCTGGTGCAGATAAGAGTGCCTGCGACCTGGCAGCAGTTAGGGGTCAGCACAGGATCCTCCACCATCTCCTGTGTTTCGGGAGTTTCCACTGGCTATGCTACCAGCAGTTTCCACCAACCATTTTGGGAGGTACATTAGGGTACTTCTTGCTGGTAGGGCTATCTTGCTGAAGATGGAGCTCTCCTGGTGGTGGAGGCCAGTGGAGTCAGGCTGGAGAAATATCTGCATCTCATCCAAGTACCATCCACAATGACTGGGTAGGGGAATTCGATTGCTCTGTTAGTGTTTTTGCTTTTTAGTAGGCTGGATGCAAGCCTACTTAGCCTCTCTCCTCCAAATTAGTGCAACGTAGGACATCAAGGCTTGCGATTATCGGGGCCAGAGTGATGGTGGTAAGGAACTGTTTCAATCTTTTCTGTTTTGTTTTGCAGGCAATTCTCTCTGTGGGTATTTTGTCCCACGTTTTCCCCCTTTCTGATCTGCTTTCTCCCCAGTGCTCAGAACAGGAGTTAAGCGCCAACGGTTGACCTGTCACTGATTTGTGCCAGCTACATTTTGCTTTACATCGTTTGGGAAATGTAGACCAAACCTTTTCTTAACTAAAGTGAGATCAGTGCGTTTGCAACACCAGTTCGGATTAGCATTACGTGCCAATGCTAAAGACTAAATAAGTTACGTTATGTTAAAGTGCTACAATGCAGAGTGGTGTTGTGAAGAGGTAAGAAGCCTGCTTATGCCAGAACAGTCAAATTTAAGCCAATTTGATCCTGTTGATCCTAAATGGGACTGAATTGGCCCCAATCCAAATTATCTGTGCTTTAATTGGTTTAATCATGTTAATCAGTAGTTAATGCACATTTGTTTTTTCCAAAATGGAGCAGCTCTGTTTGAAATCTAGCCATGTTGTGTAACTAGGCTTTCAGGTCAGTTTCTCATTACAGTATTCAAACCACAAACCCCCAAAGTATCTTTCAAATAAACTTCTTGACTGAGAAAACAAAGCTTTGAAGAAAGCAGCCTGTCTTCAGGAGTTACATTTGAAAGTTTCATTTACTTGTAACTTGCTGATGTTGATTTCTTCAGGCTTATCACGTCTGTAGGTTACAGTTTTTGTACAAACAGTGGGCAAGAACATTTTATCCTTAAAGGAGAAGAGAATATAAATGGTCAGAAAGTCCCACACAACTAGCACCCCTTTAAAAAAAAATTCATTATGGATCAGTGACATCAGTTACCTTTTTAGTTGCAGATATTCTATAATCAGATGAAGATTTAATTTTGTTATTGCTCCACTGAAGAATTATTTGTCGGATTATAAGCACGTTAAGCAACCCAATCAGAAATGTAACTATAAAAATTATGAAAAAGATTCTGAAGTGGCTTGGATCATCAGCTGTGCATTCTGCAAAAAGAAGAAGTAGTAAAATTCACACTGTCCCCTCAAAAGGTCCACACAATAAACCTAAAAGATAAAGATAAACCCTAATACAATAAAGTAATTTATAATTGTACTTTTGTTGAATAATATAATAAATGACATCTTTATTCCGATATATACAAAAAGGCACCTTATTCTTAAAAAGCATTATCCAAAACAAGGAGTGTACATGTTCGGCAGATCTATAGTTACACCACTGATCTCAGTATTGCTGCAGCTAGCAAAAAGCGTCAAGTTATGATTTATTTCTCTAGATTTCATTCTCCAAGCGGTGCACAAATAACAGAAGGTAAAATGCAGCTGAAAACCACCATCCACTAAAACCACCATCATTATCTCTCTCTGAAGTTGAATGTTTATATCTTCAAAATGTGTAGCCAGTTGGTCACAGGAGGTCTTCAAAGGTTCTAGAGCAGGGGTCAGCAAACATTTTCAGCAGGGGGCCGGTCCACTGTCCCTCAGACCTTGTGGGGGGGGGGAATGATGCAAGAGCACCACGAGCCCCAGTGGCTGCTTACCTGTGTCTTGAGAGCAGCAGGGGCTGGCGGTGGCAGCGGCAGTGGGATGACGAGCGGTGCACGAAAGGACTCCAGAGAGGGGCTGCTTAAAATGGTGGCTGCTCGAGCGCTGCTGCTGCTGGCACCAACAAAGCCCAGCCCCCTTCCTCCTCTAGGCAGGGCGGGGAGAAGCCAGGAGGAGGGAGGGAGGAGGCACCGCCGCCACCGCCATGGGAGGAAGAGGGAAAAAACGTGTGTGCTAGTGATCCATGCGGCGATTCCCAGACTGTCCGTGGGCCGGATCCAGAAGGCAACTGGGCCTGATCCAGCCCACGGGCCTTAGTTTGCCTTCCCATGTTCTAGAGCAGGGGTCGGCAACCTGCGACCCATGGGCCACAAGTGGCTCACGGGGGTCATTTAAGCGGCCCATGAGCCGCCTCCGAACTGAGCTGCCTGCTCGGCGAGTCCCCATGCGCTGCACTACACTGGCGCAGTGCGGACTTGCTTCTGCGGTGCCGGAAATTGTGCCTGCGCAGATGCGATCCAGCCCATGGAGTGATCTCTGCGGGAGTGTACCGGCCCAGGCGAGGTAAACCTTGCCGACCCCTGTTCTAGAGGTCCTTCCCCCTCGTGGGAGTCAGGAAATTCTGGACAGCTTAAAAGAGCTCTCCTGGTTAATTTGCTGGAGGATGCAGTACAGTTTTCTCTGCCTGCAGTGCCTCATGGAGCCACCACCAAGCTGCCTCTGTTTCTCTAGGGATCAGAGCCCCACCTTTGGTAGTGTCTGTACTTTTAAGAGATCAGGGACATGATCTTAATTCTGGGGGAGTTTATATGGAATGAGAGGGTTTCTTAAGTTTATAGAGCTAGGCTGCATACATGCCATATATTTCAAGCCTCCCCCCCCCCCCCGGCAAGAATCCAGGAAACAAGTTTGTACAGGTGCAGGGTATTGTAACTCAGTGAGGGGTAAACTACAGTTCCCAAGATAATAGGAGGGGTGGGATATACTTTAAACGCCTTAGTCTCAACTGCACATTTTGCTTCCACTGTTTGCACCTCATAATGTGAAATAAGAGTAGCTGTATATGGAGAAGCGGAGTGTGAAATAATAGGCTTATGGAAATATTCCTTCCTGTATTACTGTGTCTGGTTTTGTCATTAGCAGAATTAATTTCTCAAAGGCCTAGAAATGCCCGACCTTGACATTTAGCCAATGCCAGCCAACCCCATTTTCTGTTATTTAGGTTTTACATTCTCAAGAGAAAAGAGATTTTGCTTTAATTATTGTGTGAAAATATTAATACTAGCTAGAACAAGGAATGCCTTCTATTGTAAAAATAGCAACAACCCCCATATCAGTAGTGTTCTTTTGAGCTACAACCCACAAAAGCCAGTCTCTTCGCTATGTCACCAAGGCAACTGTAGGCAATCTGATACTGATGATTTTGTTTTTCACTTACCTGAAGATTTTTCAGCATAATGCAACCTGTAAGCACACGAGGTTTTGCACTGGTCCAGCGCAATCTGAGACGAGTTGGAGTGACGACAGGGCACACAATTCCTGTAAACCAAAACGCAATTGAATATCTATCTTTCTCTCTGGATTACCCATGACTATGAAGTAAAATCAGGGATCAATAAACTCAGCATTTTGTTACATTTTGTTACTAGCAACAGCGACAGTACAGCATGCCCCCATTCAAGATTGCTTAAGAGATTAGATGGCCAGGTATCAAAAATGATACACAAGCTGCCATCTAACTAGTCTTTCTTTCAAAAGACTTACATGCTGGTTTTCTGGGCAAAGCCTTCTAAAGCAGCTTACAACAAATAAAATCTTGAAAATCAGTTATTATTAAAGCAAAAATAATACAGATTTCCGCACACACAAAAACCAATATATAAGAAAACCTCATAATTTCAACCACATAATAAAATTCCAGCCTTCAGTACGTATAGTTGAATGACTGGGATTTAAAACAATATTTATCAACATCCTTAGGAACTCAGCTAGCAATGAGCTTTTCAGAACGTGAAAAAGTTCCAGAAGGTCCATTTTAACCAGTCTTTTACTACTTCTCTGAGATAATGCAGGACAGAGATTGGTAAATTAAAGCTGATTGACCACATCCTGCCCACCAAGACTTTGCCCTGAGAAACAACAACAACTTGTATCCCAACAATTG
>NW_028148727.1:0-18424 GCF_965112155.1 Podarcis liolepis | reverse complement strand
GTCCCTACTTTGAAGCATTTACCATATAGAAATCCCCCCCCCCCCTCCTTTTGAACTGACAAGTGTAAAAGCATGAGACAAAAGGAACGGGAAGGAAAGAGGAAACTTTGCACAATCTGGAAGAGAGTGAAAGAAGAAAAGAGTGGTAAAGGAACTAAAGGAAAAAAAATGACAATAGGTGGGGGGGGGGGAGAAGAAAAAAAATCCAAATCAAGAGGGAAAAGAGAGAGAGAAATTGGGTGGCCTGAGGCAGGCCAATGGCCTGAGCGCAGGCCAATGGCCTGAGCGCAGGCCAATGGCCTGAGCGCAGGCCAATGGCCTGAGCGCAGGCCAATGGCCTGAGCGCAGGCCAATGGCCTGAGCGCAGGCCAATGGCCTGAGCGCAGGCCAATGGCCTGAGCGCAGGCCAATGGCCTGAGCGCAGGCCAATGGCCTGAGCGCAGGCCAATGGCCTGAGCGCAGGCCAATGGCCTGAGCGCAGGCCAATGGCCTGAGCGCAGGCCAATGGCCTGAGCGCAGGCCAATGGCCTGAGCGCAGGCCAATGGCCTGAGCGCAGGCCAATGGCCTGAGCGCAGGCCAATGGCCTGAGCGCAGGCCAATGGCCTGAGCGCAGGCCAATGGCCTGAGCGCAGGCCAATGGCCTGAGCGCAGGCCAATGGCCTGAGCGCAGGCCAATGGCCTGAGCGCAGGCCAATGGCCTGAGCGCAGGCCGGGCCTGCTGGTTTTATACCTGCTGCTGGGATTGAGAAAGCTGCCTCTGATTGGTTGACAAGGCTGCTGGGATTGACAAAGCTGCCTCTGGTTGGTTAACAAGGCATTCTTTGATTGACAAGGCATCTGTCCCTCCCCTCACCTCATAGCTCACCAATTAACCCATTAACTAACGTCTAGGCAAACCAATCAACCCACTTGAAGGATTACTGTTAATTTTTTTCCCTTAGGGTGTCCCTATGTTCAATGGAGAAATGTTGGGGGGCATGGAGTTCTCCGACTCCCGAGCCGTCTGAAGGCAATCCTGTACAGTGAAGGGTTTTGTTTAAAACGTCTAGTGTTTTGTTATGTTTCCATACATGTTGGATGCCGCCCAGCGTGGCTGGGGCAACGCAGTCCGTTGCGTGGGGTATAAAGAATAAAATTATCATTATGGAATGGGGCGACCCACTGTGTGTGTGTGTGTTTGTGCTTAATACACTTGGAGGGAAGAGCTGGCTGGAACGCTAAACAAAAGCAGCAGAACGCACTGCAACATTTGGTTGCAGGGCCCATTTGTGACATACCACAGATGAAGTCCCTACTTTGAAGCATTTACCATATAGAAATCCCCCCCCCCTCCTTTTGAACTGACAAGTGTAAAAGCATGAGACAAAAGGAACGGGAAGGAAAGAGGAAACTTTGCACAATCTGGAAGAGAGTGAAAGAAGAAAAGAGTGGTAAAGGAACTAAAGGAAAAAAAATGACAATAGGTGGGGGGGGGGGGAGAAGAAAAAAAATCCAAATCAAGAGGGAAAAGAGAGAGAGAAATTGGGTGGCCTGAGCGCAGGCCAATGGCCTGAGCGCAGGCCAATGGCCTGAGCGCAGGCCAATGGCCTGAGCGCAGGCAATGGCCTGAGCGCAGGCCAATGGCCTGAGCGCAGGCCAATGGCCTGAGCGCAGGCCAATGGCCTGAGCGCAGGCCAATGGCCTGAGCGCAGGCCAATGGCCTGAGCGCAGGCCAATGGCCTGAGCGCAGGCCAATGGCCTGAGCGCAGGCCAATGGCCTGAGCGCAGGCCAATGGCCTGAGCGCAGGCCAATGGCCTGAGCGCAGGCCAATGGCCTGAGCGCAGGCCAATGGCCTGAGCGCAGGCCAATGGCCTGAGCGCAGGCCAATGGCCTGAGCGCAGGCCAATGGCCTGAGCGCAGGCCAATGGCCTGAGCGCAGGCCAATGGCCTGAGCGCAGGCCAATGGCCTGAGCGCAGGCCAATGGCCTGAGCGCAGGCCGGGCCTGCTGGTTTTATACCTGCTGCTGGGATTGAGAAAGCTGCCTCTGATTGGTTGACAAGGCTGCTGGGATTGACAAAGCTGCCTCTGGTTGGTTAACAAGGCATTCTTTGATTGACAAGGCATCTGTCCCTCCCCTCACCTCATAGCTCACCAATTAACCCATTAACTAACGTCTAGGCAAACCAATCAACCCACTTGAAGGATTACTGTTAATTTTTTTCCCTTAGGGTGTCCCTATGTTCAATGGAGAAATGTTGGGGGGCATGGAGTTCTCCGACTCCCGAGCCGTCTGAAGGCAATCCTGTACAGTGAAGGGTTTTGTTTAAAACGTCTAGTGTTTTGTTATGTTTCCATACATGTTGGATGCCGCCCAGCGTGGCTGGGGCAACGCAGTCCGTTGCGTGGGGTATAAAGAATAAAATTATCATTATGGAATGGGGCGACCCACTGTGTGTGTGTGTGTTTGTGCTTAATACACTTGGAGGGAAGAGCTGGCTGGAACGCTAAACAAAAGCAGCAGAACGCACTGCAACATTTGGTTGCAGGGCCCATTTGTGACATACCACAGATGAAGTCCCTACTTTGAAGCATTTACCATATAGAAATCCCCCCCCCCTCCTTTTGAACTGACAAGTGTAAAAGCATGAGACAAAAGGAACGGGAAGGAAAGAGGAAACTTTGCACAATCTGGAAGAGAGTGAAAGAAGAAAAGAGTGGTAAAGGAACTAAAGAAAAAAAAATGACAATAGGTGGGGGGGGGGGAGAAGAAAAAAAATCCAAATCAAGAGGGAAAAGAGAGAGAGAAATTGGGTGGCCTGAGCGCAGGCCAATGGCCTGAGCGCAGGCCAATGGCCTGAGCGCAGGCCAATGGCCTGCTGGTTTTATACCTGCTGCTGGGATTGAGAAAGCTGCCTCTGATTGGTTGACAAGGCTGCTGGGATTGACAAAGCTGCCTCTGGTTGGTTAACAAGGCATTCTTTGATTGACAAGGCATCTGTCCCTCCCCTCACCTCATAGCTCACCAATTAACCCATTAACTAACGTCTAGGCAAACCAATCAACCCACTTGAAGGATTACTGTTAATTTTTTTCCCTTAGGGTGTCCCTATGTTCAATGGAGAAATGTTGGGGGGCATGGAGTTCTCCGACTCCCGAGCCGTCTGAAGGCAATCCTGTACAGTGAAGGGTTTTGTTTAAAACGTCTAGTGTTTTGTTATGTTTCCATACATGTTGGATGCCGCCCAGCGTGGCTGGGGCAACGCAGTCCGTTGCGTGGGGTATAAAGAATAAAATTATCATTATGGAATGGGGCGACCCACTGTGTGTGTGTGTGTTTGTGCTTAATACACTTGGAGGGAAGAGCTGGCTGGAACGCTAAACAAAAGCAGCAGAACGCACTGCAACATTTGGTTGCAGGGCCCATTTGTGACATACCACAGATGAAGTCCCTACTTTGAAGCATTTACCATATAGAAATCCCCCCCCCCCTCCTTTTGAACTGACAAGTGTAAAAGCATGAGACAAAAGGAACGGGAAGGAAAGAGGAAACTTTGCACAATCTGGAAGAGAGTGAAAGAAGAAAAGAGTGGTAAAGGAACTAAAGGAAAAAAAATGACAATAGGTGGGGGGGGGGGAGAAGAAAAAAAATCCAAATCAAGAGGGAAAAGAGAGAGAGAAATTGGGTGGCCTGAGCGCAGGCCAATGGCCTGAGCGCAGGCCAATGGCCTGAGCGCAGGCCAATGGCCTGAGCGCAGGCCAATGGCCTGAGCGCAGGCCAATGGCCTGAGCGCAGGCCAATGGCCTGAGCGCAGGCCAATGGCCTGAGCGCAGGCCAATGGCCTGAGCGCAGGCCAATGGCCTGAGCGCAGGCCAATGGCCTGAGCGCAGGCCAATGGCCTGAGCGCAGGCCAATGGCCTGAGCGCAGGCCAATGGCCTGAGCGCAGGCCAATGGCCTGAGCGCAGGCCAATGGCCTGAGCGCAGGCCAATGGCCTGAGCGCAGGCCAATGGCCTGAGCGCAGGCCAATGGCCTGAGCGCAGGCCGGGCCTGCTGGTTTTATACCTGCTGCTGGGATTGAGAAAGCTGCCTCTGATTGGTTGACAAGGCTGCTGGGATTGACAAAGCTGCCTCTGGTTGGTTAACAAGGCATTCTTTGATTGACAAGGCATCTGTCCCTCCCCTCACCTCATAGCTCACCAATTAACCCATTAACTAACGTCTAGGCAAACCAATCAACCCACTTGAAGGATTACTGTTAATTTTTTTCCCTTAGGGTGTCCCTATGTTCAATGGAGAAATGTTGGGGGGCATGGAGTTCTCCGACTCCCGAGCCGTCTGAAGGCAATCCTGTACAGTGAAGGGTTTTGTTTAAAACGTCTAGTGTTTTGTTATGTTTCCATACATGTTGGATGCCGCCCAGCGTGGCTGGGGCAACGCAGTCCGTTGCGTGGGGTATAAAGAATAAAATTATCATTATGGAATGGGGCGACCCACTGTGTGTGTGTGTGTTTGTGCTTAATACACTTGGAGGGAAGAGCTGGCTGGAACGCTAAACAAAAGCAGCAGAACGCACTGCAACATTTGGTTGCAGGGCCCATTTGTGACATACCACAGATGAAGTCCCTACTTTGAAGCATTTACCATATAGAAATCCCCCCCCCCCTCCTTTTGAACTGACAAGTGTAAAAGCATGAGACAAAAGGAACGGGAAGGAAAGAGGAAACTTTGCACAATCTGGAAGAGAGTGAAAGAAGAAAAGAGTGGTAAAGGAACTAAAGGAAAAAAAATGACAATAGGTGGGGGGGGGGAGAAGAAAAAAAATCCAAATCAAGAGGGAAAAGAGAGAGAGAAATTGGGTGGCCTGAGCGCAGGCCAATGGCCTGAGCGCAGGCCAATGGCCTGCTGGTTTTATACCTGCTGCTGGGATTGAGAAAGCTGCCTCTGATTGGTTGACAAGGCTGCTGGGATTGACAAAGCTGCCTCTGGTTGGTTAACAAGGCATTCTTTGATTGACAAGGCATCTGTCCCTCCCCTCACCTCATAGCTCACCAATTAACCCATTAACTAACGTCTAGGCAAACCAATCAACCCACTTGAAGGATTACTGTTAATTTTTTTCCCTTAGGGTGTCCCTATGTTCAATGGAGAAATGTTGGGGGGCATGGAGTTCTCCGACTCCCGAGCCGTCTGAAGGCAATCCTGTACAGTGAAGGGTTTTGTTTAAAACGTCTAGTGTTTTGTTATGTTTCCATACATGTTGGATGCCGCCCAGCGTGGCTGGGGCAACGCAGTCCGTTGCGTGGGGTATAAAGAATAAAATTATCATTATGGAATGGGGCGACCCACTGTGTGTGTGTGTGTTTGTGCTTAATACACTTGGAGGGAAGAGCTGGCTGGAACGCTAAACAAAAGCAGCAGAACGCACTGCAACATTTGGTTGCAGGGCCCATTTGTGACATACCACAGATGAAGTCCCTACTTTGAAGCATTTACCATATAGAAATCCCCCCCCCCTCCTTTTGAACTGACAAGTGTAAAAGCATGAGACAAAAGGAACGGGAAGGAAAGAGGAAACTTTGCACAATCTGGAAGAGAGTGAAAGAAGAAAAGAGTGGTAAAGGAACTAAAGGAAAAAAAATGACAATAGGTGGGGGGGGGGGAGAAGAAAAAAAATCCAAATCAAGAGGGAAAAGAGAGAGAGAAATTGGGTGGCCTGAGCGCAGGCCAATGGCCTGAGCGCAGGCCAATGGCCTGCTGGTTTTATACCTGCTGCTGGGATTGAGAAAGCTGCCTCTGATTGGTTGACAAGGCTGCTGGGATTGACAAAGCTGCCTCTGGTTGGTTAACAAGGCATTCTTTGATTGACAAGGCATCTGTCCCTCCCCTCACCTCATAGCTCACCAATTAACCCATTAACTAACGTCTAGGCAAACCAATCAACCCACTTGAAGGATTACTGTTAATTTTTTTCCCTTAGGGTGTCCCTATGTTCAATGGAGAAATGTTGGGGGGCATGGAGTTCTCCGACTCCCGAGCCGTCTGAAGGCAATCCTGTACAGTGAAGGGTTTTGTTTAAAACGTCTAGTGTTTTGTTATGTTTCCATACATGTTGGATGCCGCCCAGCGTGGCTGGGGCAACGCAGTCCGTTGCGTGGGGTATAAAGAATAAAATTATCATTATGGAATGGGGCGACCCACTGTGTGTGTGTGTGTTTGTGCTTAATACACTTGGAGGGAAGAGCTGGCTGGAACGCTAAACAAAAGCAGCAGAACGCACTGCAACATTTGGTTGCAGGGCCCATTTGTGACATACCACAGATGAAGTCCCTACTTTGAAGCATTTACCATATAGAAATCCCCCCCCCCTCCTTTTGAACTGACAAGTGTAAAAGCATGAGACAAAAGGAACGGGAAGGAAAGAGGAAACTTTGCACAATCTGGAAGAGAGTGAAAGAAGAAAAGAGTGGTAAAGGAACTAAAGAAAAAAAAATGACAATAGGTGGGGGGGGGGGGAGAAGAAAAAAAATCCAAATCAAGAGGGAAAAGAGAGAGAGAAATTGGGTGGCCTGAGCGCAGGCCAATGGCCTGAGCGCAGGCCAATGGCCTGAGCGCAGGCCAATGGCCTGAGCGCAGGCCAATGGCCTGAGCGCAGGCCAATGGCCTGAGCGCAGGCCAATGGCCTGAGCGCAGGCCAATGGCCTGAGCGCAGGCCAATGGCCTGAGCGCAGGCCAATGGCCTGAGCGCAGGCCAATGGCCTGAGCGCAGGCCAATGGCCTGAGCGCAGGCCAATGGCCTGAGCGCAGGCCAATGGCCTGAGCGCAGGCCAATGGCCTGAGCGCAGGCCAATGGCCTGAGCGCAGGCCAATGGCCTGAGCGCAGGCCAATGGCCTGAGCGCAGGCCGGGCCTGCTGGTTTTATACCTGCTGCTGGGATTGAGAAAGCTGCCTCTGATTGGTTGACAAGGCTGCTGGGATTGACAAAGCTGCCTCTGGTTGGTTAACAAGGCGTTCTTTGATTGACAAGGCATCTGTCCCTCCCCTCACCTCATAGCTCACCAATTAACCCATTAACTAACGTCTAGGCAAACCAATCAACCCACTTGAAGGATTACTGTTAATTTTTTTCCCTTAGGGTGTCCCTATGTTCAATGGAGAAATGTTGGGGGGTATGGAGTTCTCCGACTCCCGAGCCGTCTGAAGGCAATCCTGTACAGTGAAGGGTTTTGTTTAAAACGTCTAGTGTTTTATTATGTTTCCATACATGTTGGATGCCGCCCAGCGTGGCTGGGGCAACGCAGTCCGTTGCGTGGGGTATAAAGAATAAAATTATCATTATGGAATGGGGCGACCCACTGTGTGTGTGTGTGTTTGTGCTTAATACACTTGGAGGGAAGAGCTGGCTGGAACGCTAAACAAAAGCAGCAGAACGCACTGCAACATTTGGTTGCAGGGCCCATTTGTGACATACCACAGATGAAGTCCCTACTTTGAAGCATTTACCATATAGAAATCCCCCCCCCCTCCTTTTGAACTGACAAGTGTAAAAGCATGAGACAAAAGGAACGGGAAGGAAAGAGGAAACTTTGCACAATCTGGAAGAGAGTGAAAGAAGAAAAGAGTGGTAAAGGAACTAAAGAAAAAAAAAATGACAATAGGTGGGGGGGGGGGAGAAAAAAATCCAAATCAAGAGGGAAAAGAGAGAGAGAAATTGGGTGGCCTGAGCGCAGGCCAATGGCCTGCTGGTTTTATACCTGCTGCTGGGATTGAGAAAGCTGCCTCTGATTGGTTGACAAGGCTGCTGGGATTGACAAAGCTGCCTCTGGTTGGTTAACAAGGCATTCTTTGATTGACAAGGCATCTGTCCCTCCCCTCACCTCATAGCTCACCAATTAACCCATTAACTAACGTCTAGGCAAACCAATCAACCCACTTGAAGGATTACTGTTAATTTTTTTCCCTTAGGGTGTCCCTATGTTCAATGGAGAAATGTTGGGGGGTATGGAGTTCTCCGACTCCCGAGCCGTCTGAAGGCAATCCTGTACAGTGAAGGGTTTTGTTTAAAACGTCTAGTGTTTTATTATGTTTCCATACATGTTGGATGCCGCCCAGCGTGGCTGGGGCAACGCAGTCCGTTGCGTGGGGTATAAAGAATAAAATTATCATTATGGAATGGGGCGACCCACTGTGTGTGTGTGTGTTTGTGCTTAATACACTTGGAGGGAAGAGCTGGCTGGAACGCTAAACAAAAGCAGCAGAACGCACTGCAACATTTGGTTGCAGGGCCCATTTGTGACATACCACAGATGAAGTCCCTACTTTGAAGCATTTACCATATAGAAATCCCCCCCCCCCTCCTTTTGAACTGACAAGTGTAAAAGCATGAGACAAAAGGAACGGGAAGGAAAGAGGAAACTTTGCACAATCTGGAAGAGAGTGAAAGAAGAAAAGAGTGGTAAAGGAACTAAAGAAAACAAAAAAAAAATGACAATAGGTGGGGGGGGGGAGAAAAAAATCCAAATCAAGAGGGAAAAGAGAGAGAGAAATTGGGTGGCCTGAGCGCAGGCCAATGGCCTGCTGGTTTTATACCTGCTGCTGGGATTGAGAAAGCTGCCTCTGATTGGTTGACAAGGCTGCTGGGATTGACAAAGCTGCCTCTGGTTGGTTAACAAGGCGTTCTTTGATTGACAAGGCATCTGTCCCTCCCCTCACCTCATAGCTCACCAATTAACCCATTAACTAACGTCTAGGCAAACCAATCAACCCACTTGAAGGATTACTGTTAATTTTTTTCCCTTAGGGTGTCCCTATGTTCAATGGAGAAATGTTGGGGGGTATGGAGTTCTCCGACTCCCGAGCCGTCTGAAGGCAATCCTGTACAGTGAAGGGTTTTGTTTAAAACGTCTAGTGTTTTATTATGTTTCCATACATGTTGGATGCCGCCCAGCGTGGCTGGGGCAACGCAGTCCGTTGCGTGGGGTATAAAGAATAAAATTATCATTATGGAATGGGGCGACCCACTGTGTGTGTGTGTGTTTGTGCTTAATACACTTGGAGGGAAGAGCTGGCTGGAACGCTAAACAAAAGCAGCAGAACGCACTGCAACATTTGGTTGCAGGGCCCATTTGTGACATACCACAGATGAAGTCCCTACTTTGAAGCATTTACCATATAGAAATCCCCCCCCCCCTCCTTTTGAACTGACAAGTGTAAAAGCATGAGACAAAAGGAACGGGAAGGAAAGAGGAAACTTTGCACAATCTGGAAGAGAGTGAAAGAAGAAAAGAGTGGTAAAGGAACTAAAGAAAACAAAAAAAAAAATGACAATAGGTGGGGGGGGGGAGAAAAAAATCCAAATCAAGAGGGAAAAGAGAGAGAGAAATTGGGTGGCCTGAGCGCAGGCCAATGGCCTGAGCGCAGGCCAATGGCCTGCTGGTTTTATACCTGCTGCTGGGATTGAGAAAGCTGCCTCTGATTGGTTGACAAGGCTGCTGGGATTGACAAAGCTGCCTCTGGTTGGTTAACAAGGCGTTCTTTGATTGACAAGGCATCTGTCCCTCCCCTCACCTCATAGCTCACCAATTAACCCATTAACTAACGTCTAGGCAAACCAATCAACCCACTTGAAGGATTACTGTTAATTTTTTTCCCTTAGGGTGTCCCTATGTTCAATGGAGAAATGTTGGGGGGTATGGAGTTCTCCGACTCCCGAGCCGTCTGAAGGCAATCCTGTACAGTGAAGGGTTTTGTTTAAAACGTCTAGTGTTTTATTATGATTCCATACATGTTGGATGCCGCCCAGCGTGGCTGGGGCAACGCAGTCCGTTGCGTGGGGTATAAAGAATAAAATTATCATTATGGAATGGGGCGACCCACTGTGTGTGTGTGTGTTTGTGCTTAATACACTTGGAGGGAAGAGCTGGCTGGAAAGCTAAACAAAAGCAGCAGAACGCACTGCAACATTTGGTTGCAGGGCCCATTTGTGACATACCACAGATGAAGTCCCTACTTTGAAGCATTTACCATATAGAAATCCCCCCCCCTTCCTTTTGAACTGACAAGTGTAAAAGCATGAGACAAAAGGACCGGGAAGGAAAGAGGAAACTTTGCACAATCTGGAAGAGAGTGAAAGAAGAAAAGAGTGGTAAAGGAACTAAAGAAAACAAAAAAAAAAAATGACAATAGGTGGGGGGGGGGAGAAAAAAATCCAAATCAAGAGGGAAAAGAGAGAGAGAAATTGGGTGGCCTGAGCGCAGGCCAATGGCCTGAGCGCAGGCCAATGGCCTGAGCGCAGGCCAATGGCCTGAGCGCAGGCCAATGGCCTGAGCGCAGGCCAATGGCCTGAGCGCAGGCCAATGGCCTGAGCGCAGGCCAATGGCCTGAGCGCAGGCCAATGGCCTGAGCGCAGGCCAATGGCCTGAGCGCAGGCCAATGGCCTGAGCGCAGGCCAATGGCCTGAGCGCAGGCCAATGGCCTGAGCGCAGGCCAATGGCCTGAGCGCAGGCCAATGGCCTGAGCGCAGGCCAATGGCCTGAGCGCAGGCCAATGGCCTGAGCGCAGGCCAATGGCCTGAGCGCAGGCCAATGGCCTGAGCGCAGGCCAATGGCCTGAGCGCAGGCCAATGGCCTGAGCGCAGGCCAATGGCCTGAGCGCAGGCCGGGCCTGCTGGTTTTATACCTGCTGCTGGGATTGAGAAAGCTGCCTCTGATTGGTTGACAAGGCTGCTGGGATTGACAAAGCTGCCTCTGGTTGGTTAACAAGGCGTTCTTTGATTGACAAGGCATCTGTCCCTCCCCTCACCTCATAGCTCACCAATTAACCCATTAACTAACGTCTAGGCAAACCAATCAACCCACTTGAAGGATTACTGTTAATTTTTTTCCCTTAGGGTGTCCCTATGTTCAATGGAGAAATGTTGGGGGGTATGGAGTTCTCCGACTCCCGAGCCGTCTGAAGGCAATCCTGTACAGTGAAGGGTTTTGTTTAAAACGTCTAGTGTTTTATTATGTTTCCATACATGTTGGATGCCGCCCAGCGTGGCTGGGGCAACGCAGTCCGTTGCGTGGGGTATAAAGAATAAAATTATCATTATGGAATGGGGCGACCCACTGTGTGTGTGTGTGTTTGTGCTTAATACACTTGGAGGGAAGAGCTGGCTGGAACGCTAAACAAAAGCAGCAGAACGCACTGCAACATTTGGTTGCAGGGCCCATTTGTGACATACCACAGATGAAGTCCCTACTTTGAAGCATTTACCATATAGAAATCCCCCCCCCTTCCTTTTGAACTGACAAGTGTAAAAGCATGAGACAAAAGGAACGGGAAGGAAAGAGGAAACTTTGCACAATCTGGAAGAGAGTGAAAGAAGAAAAGAGTGGTAAAGGAACTAAAGAAAACAAAAAAAAAAATGACAATAGGTGGGGGGGGGGAGAAAAAAATCCAAATCAAGAGGGAAAAGAGAGAGAGAAATTGGGTGGCCTGAGCGCAGGCCAATGGCCTGAGCGCAGGCCAATGGCCTGAGCGCAGGCCAATGGCCTGAGCGCAGGCCAATGGCCTGAGCGCAGGCCAATGGCCTGAGCGCAGGCCAATGGCCTGAGCGCAGGCCAATGGCCTGAGCGCAGGCCAATGGCCTGAGCGCAGGCCAATGGCCTGAGCGCAGGCCAATGGCCTGAGCGCAGGCCAATGGCCTGAGCGCAGGCCAATGGCCTGAGCGCAGGCCAATGGCCTGAGCGCAGGCCAATGGCCTGAGCGCAGGCCAATGGCCTGAGCGCAGGCCAATGGCCTGAGCGCAGGCCAATGGCCTGAGCGCAGGCCAATGGCCTGAGCGCAGGCCAATGGCCTGAGCGCAGGCCAATGGCCTGAGCGCAGGCCAATGGCCTGAGCGCAGGCCAATGGCCTGAGCGCAGGCCAATGGCCTGAGCGCAGGCCAATGGCCTGAGCGCAGGCCAATGGCCTGAGCGCAGGCCGGGCCTGCTGGTTTTATACCTGCTGCTGGGATTGAGAAAGCTGCCTCTGATTGGTTGACAAGGCTGCTGGGATTGACAAAGCTGCCTCTGGTTGGTTAACAAGGCGTTCTTTGATTGACAAGGCATCTGTCCCTCCCCTCACCTCATAGCTCACCAATTAACCCATTAACTAACGTCTAGGCAAACCAATCAACCCACTTGAAGGATTACTGTTAATTTTTTTCCCTTAGGGTGTCCCTATGTTCAATGGAGAAATGTTGGGGGGTATGGAGTTCTCCGACTCCCGAGCCGTCTGAAGGCAATCCTGTACAGTGAAGGGTTTTGTTTAAAACGTCTAGTGTTTTATTATGTTTCCATACATGTTGGATGCCGCCCAGCGTGGCTGGGGCAACGCAGTCCGTTGCGTGGGGTATAAAGAATAAAATTATCATTATGGAATGGGGCGACCCACTGTGTGTGTGTGTGTTTGTGCTTAATACACTTGGAGGGAAGAGCTGGCTGGAACGCTAAACAAAAGCAGCAGAACGCACTGCAACATTTGGTTGCAGGGCCCATTTGTGACATACCACAGATGAAGTCCCTACTTTGAAGCATTTACCATATAGAAATCCCCCCCCCTTCCTTTTGAACTGACAAGTGTAAAAGCATGAGACAAAAGGAACGGGAAGGAAAGAGGAAACTTTGCACAATCTGGAAGAGAGTGAAAGAAGAAAAGAGTGGTAAAGGAACTAAAGAAAACAAAAAAAAAAATGACAATAGGTGGGGGGGGGGAGAAAAAAATCCAAATCAAGAGGGAAAAGAGAGAGAGAAATTGGGTGGCCTGAGCGCAGGCCAATGGCCTGAGCGCAGGCCAATGGCCTGAGCGCAGGCCAATGGCCTGAGCGCAGGCCAATGGCCTGAGCGCAGGCCAATGGCCTGAGCGCAGGCCAATGGCCTGAGCGCAGGCCAATGGCCTGAGCGCAGGCCAATGGCCTGAGCGCAGGCCAATGGCCTGAGCGCAGGCCAATGGCCTGAGCGCAGGCCAATGGCCTGAGCGCAGGCCAATGGCCTGAGCGCAGGCCAATGGCCTGAGCGCAGGCCAATGGCCTGAGCGCAGGCCAATGGCCTGAGCGCAGGCCAATGGCCTGAGCGCAGGCCAATGGCCTGAGCGCAGGCCAATGGCCTGAGCGCAGGCCAATGGCCTGAGCGCAGGCCAATGGCCTGAGCGCAGGCCGGGCCTGCTGGTTTTATACCTGCTGCTGGGATTGAGAAAGCTGCCTCTGATTGGTTGACAAGGCTGCTGGGATTGACAAAGCTGCCTCTGGTTGGTTAACAAGGCGTTCTTTGATTGACAAGGCATCTGTCCCTCCCCTCACCTCATAGCTCACCAATTAACCCATTAACTAACGTCTAGGCAAACCAATCAACCCACTTGAAGGATTACTGTTAATTTTTTTCCCTTAGGGTGTCCCTATGTTCAATGGAGAAATGTTGGGGGGTATGGAGTTCTCCGACTCCCGAGCCGTCTGAAGGCAATCCTGTACAGTGAAGGGTTTTGTTTAAAACGTCTAGTGTTTTATTATGTTTCCATACATGTTGGATGCCGCCCAGCGTGGCTGGGGCAACGCAGTCCGTTGCGTGGGGTATAAAGAATAAAATTATCATTATGGAATGGGGCGACCCACTGTGTGTGTGTGTGTTTGTGCTTAATACACTTGGAGGGAAGAGCTGGCTGGAACGCTAAACAAAAGCAGCAGAACGCACTGCAACATTTGGTTGCAGGGCCCATTTGTGACATACCACAGATGAAGTCCCTACTTTGAAGCATTTACCATATAGAAATCCCCCCCCCCTTCCTTTTGAACTGACAAGTGTAAAAGCATGAGACAAAAGGAACGGGAAGGAAAGAGGAAACTTTGCACAATCTGGAAGAGAGTGAAAGAAGAAAAGAGTGGTAAAGGAACTAAAGAAAACAAAAAAAAAAATGACAATAGGTGGGGGGGGGGAGAAAAAAATCCAAATCAAGAGGGAAAAGAGAGAGAGAAATTGGGTGGCCTGCGCGCAGGCCAATGGCCTGCGCGCAGGCCGGGCCTGCTGGTTTTATACCTGCTGCTGGGATTGAGAAAGCTGCCTCTGATTGGTTGACAAGGCTGCTGGGATTGACAAAGCTGCCTCTGGTTGGTTAACAAGGCGTTCTTTGATTGACAAGGCATCTGTCCCTCCCCTCACCTCATAGCTCACCAATTAACCCATTAACTAACGTCTAGGCAAACCAATCAACCCACTTGAAGGATTACTGTTAATTTTTTTCCCTTAGGGTGTCCCTATGTTCAATGGAGAAATGTTGGGGGGTATGGAGTTCTCCGACTCCCGAGCCGTCTGAAGGCAATCCTGTACAGTGAAGGGTTTTGTTTAAAACGTCTAGTGTTTTGTTATGTTTCCATACATGTTGGATGCCGCCCAGCGTGGCTGGGGCAACGCAGTCCGTTGCGTGGGGTATAAAGAATAAAATTATCATTATGGAATGGGGCGACCCACTGTGTGTGTGTGTGTTTGTGCTTAATACACTTGGAGGGAAGAGCTGGCTGGAACGCTAAACAAAAGCAGCAGAACGCACTGCAACATTTGGTTGCAGGGCCCATTTGTGACATACCACAGATGAAGTCCCTACTTTGAAGCATTTACCATATAGAAATCCCCCCCCCCTCCTTTTGAACTGACAAGTGTAAAAGCATGAGACAAAAGGAACGGGAAGGAAAGAGGAAACTTTGCACAATCTGGAAGAGAGTGAAAGAAGAAAAGAGTGGTAAAGGAACTAAAGAAAAAAAAATGACAATAGGTGGGGGGGGGGGAGAAGAAAAAAAATCCAAATCAAGAGGGAAAAGAGAGAGAGAAATTGGGTGGCCTGAGCGCAGGCCAATGGCCTGAGCGCAGGCCAATGGCCTGAGCGCAGGCCAATGGCCTGAGCGCAGGCCAATGGCCTGAGCGCAGGCCAATGGCCTGAGCGCAGGCCAATGGCCTGAGCGCAGGCCAATGGCCTGAGCGCAGGCCAATGGCCTGAGCGCAGGCCAATGGCCTGAGCGCAGGCCAATGGCCTGAGCGCAGGCCAATGGCCTGAGCGCAGGCCAATGGCCTGAGCGCAGGCCAATGGCCTGAGCGCAGGCCAATGGCCTGAGCGCAGGCCAATGGCCTGAGCGCAGGCCAATGGCCTGAGCGCAGGCCGGGCCTGCTGGTTTTATACCTGCTGCTGGGATTGAGAAAGCTGCCTCTGATTGGTTGACAAGGCTGCTGGGATTGACAAAGCTGCCTCTGGTTGGTTAACAAGGCATTCTTTGATTGACAAGGCATCTGTCCCTCCCCTCACCTCATAGCTCACCAATTAACCCATTAACTAACGTCTAGGCAAACCAATCAACCCACTTGAAGGATTACTGTTAATTTTTTTCCCTTAGGGTGTCCCTATGTTCAATGGAGAAATGTTGGGGGGCATGGAGTTCTCCGACTCCCGAGCCGTCTGAAGGCAATCCTGTACAGTGAAGGGTTTTGTTTAAAACGTCTAGTGTTTTGTTATGTTTCCATACATGTTGGATGCCGCCCAGCGTGGCTGGGGCAACGCAGTCCGTTACGTGGGGTATAAAGAATAAAATTATCATTATGGAATGGGGCGACCCACTGTGTGTGTGTGTGTTTGTGCTTAATACACTTGGAGGGAAGAGCTGGCTGGAACGCTAAACAAAAGCAGCAGAACGCACTGCAACATTTGGTTGCAGGGCCCATTTGTGACATACCACAGATGAAGTCCCTACTTTGAAGCATTTACCATATAGAAATCCCCCCCCCCTCCTTTTGAACTGACAAGTGTAAAAGCATGAGACAAAAGGAACGGGAAGGAAAGAGGAAACTTTGCACAATCTGGAAGAGAGTGAAAGAAGAAAAGAGTGGTAAAGGAACTAAAGGAAAAAAAATGACAATAGGTGGGGGGGGGGGAGAAGAAAAAAAATCCAAATCAAGAGGGAAAAGAGAGAGAGAAATTGGGTGGCCTGAGCGCAGGCCAATGGCCTGAGCGCAGGCCGGGCCTGCTGGTTTTATACCTGCTGCTGGGATTGAGAAAGCTGCCTCTGATTGGTTGACAAGGCTGCTGGGATTGACAAAGCTGCCTCTGGTTGGTTAACAAGGCATTCTTTGATTGACAAGGCATCTGTCCCTCCCCTCACCTCATAGCTCACCAATTAACCCATTAACTAACGTCTAGGCAAACCAATCAACCCACTTGAAGGATTACTGTTAATTTTTTTCCCTTAGGGTGTCCCTATGTTCAATGGAGAAATGTTGGGGGGCATGGAGTTCTCCGACTCCCGAGCCGTCTGAAGGCAATCCTGTACAGTGAAGGGTTTTGTTTAAAACGTCTAGTGTTTTGTTATGTTTCCATACATGTTGGATGCCGCCCAGCGTGGCTGGGGCAACGCAGTCCGTTGCGTGGGGTATAAAGAATAAAATTATCATTATGGAATGGGGCGACCCACTGTGTGTGTGTGTGTTTGTGCTTAATACACTTGGAGGGAAGAGCTGGCTGGAACGCTAAACAAAAGCAGCAGAACGCACTGCAACATTTGGTTGCAGGGCCCATTTGTGACATACCACAGATGAAGTCCCTACTTTGAAGCATTTACCATATAGAAATCCCCCCCCCCTCCTTTTGAACTGACAAGTGTAAAAGCATGAGACAAAAGGAACGGGAAGGAAAGAGGAAACTTTGCACAATCTGGAAGAGAGTGAAAGAAGAAAAGAGTGGTAAAGGAACTAAAGAAAAAAAAATGACAATAGGTGGGGGGGGGGGGAGAAGAAAAAAAATCCAAATCAAGAGGGAAAAGAGAGAGAGAAATTGGGTGGCCTGAGCGCAGGCCAATGGCCTGAGCGCAGGCCAATGGCCTGAGCGCAGGCCAATGGCCTGAGCGCAGGCCAATGGCCTGAGCGCAGGCCAATGGCCTGAGCGCAGGCCAATGGCCTGAGCGCAGGCCAATGGCCTGAGCGCAGGCCAATGGCCTGAGCGCAGGCCAATGGCCTGAGCGCAGGCCAATGGCCTGAGCGCAGGCCAATGGCCTGAGCGCAGGCCAATGGCCTGAGCGCAGGCCAATGGCCTGAGCGCAGGCCAATGGCCTGAGCGCAGGCCAATGGCCTGAGCGCAGGCCAATGGCCTGAGCGCAGGCCAATGGCCTGAGCGCAGGCCAATGGCCTGAGCGCAGGCCAATGGCCTGAGCGCAGGCCAATGGCCTGAGCGCAGGCCAATGGCCTGAGCGCAGGCCGGGCCTGCTGGTTTTATACCTGCTGCTGGGATTGAGAAAGCTGCCTCTGATTGGTTGACAAGGCTGCTGGGATTGACAAAGCTGCCTCTGGTTGGTTAACAAGGCGTTCTTTGATTGACAAGGCATCTGTCCCTCCCCTCACCTCATAGCTCACCAATTAACCCATTAACTAACGTCTAGGCAAACCAATCAACCCACTTGAAGGATTACTGTTAATTTTTTTCCCTTAGGGTGTCCCTATGTTCAATGGAGAAATGTTGGGGGGTATGGAGTTCTCCGACTCCCGAGCCGTCTGAAGGCAATCCTGTACAGTGAAGGGTTTTGTTTAAAACGTCTAGTGTTTTATTATGTTTCCATACATGTTGGATGCCGCCCAGCGTGGCTGGGGCAACGCAGTCCGTTGCGTGGGGTATAAAGAATAAAATTATCATTATGGAATGGGGCGACCCACTGTGTGTGTGTGTGTTTGTGCTTAATACACTTGGAGGGAAGAGCTGGCTGGAACGCTAAACAAAAGCAGCAGAACGCACTGCAACATTTGGTTGCAGGGCCCATTTGTGACATACCACAGATGAAGTCCCTACTTTGAAGCATTTACCATATAGAAATCCCCCCCCCCTCCTTTTGAACTGACAAGTGTAAAAGCATGAGACAAAAGGAACGGGAAGGAAAGAGGAAACTTTGCACAATCTGGAAGAGAGTGAAAGAAGAAAAGAGTGGTAAAGGAACTAAAGAAAAAAAAAATGACAATAGGTGGGGGGGGGGGAGAAAAAAATCCAAATCAAGAGGGAAAAGAGAGAGAGAAATTGGGTGGCCTGAGCGCAGGCCAATGGCCTGCTGGTTTTATACCTGCTGCTGGGATTGAGAAAGCTGCCTCTGATTGGTTGACAAGGCTGCTGGGATTGACAAAGCTGCCTCTGGTTGGTTAACAAGGCATTCTTTGATTGACAAGGCATCTGTCCCTCCCCTCACCTCATAGCTCACCAATTAACCCATTAACTAACGTCTAGGCAAACCAATCAACCCACTTGAAGGATTACTGTTAATTTTTTTCCCTTAGGGTGTCCCTATGTTCAATGGAGAAATGTTGGGGGGTATGGAGTTCTCCGACTCCCGAGCCGTCTGAAGGCAATCCTGTACAGTGAAGGGTTTTGTTTAAAACGTCTAGTGTTTTATTATGTTTCCATACATGTTGGA